>NC_030682.2:148846940-149109440 GCF_000004195.4 Xenopus tropicalis | reverse complement strand
GTTTGTGCAAAACTCTATATAAGAAGATAAATTCATCGTATTATTCAATGACCAACTGTAAAGCTGTTATTATTCAGTGCAAAATGAATTACTGCCCAATAGGAACATCCTCGGGACCAGAAAGAGGCGCCACCCTCAGCCCTTTATCTGTAATAACGTTGGAATAACCCCCCCCCCCAGCAACCAAAAAACTTTTTATTCCTTATCTTTTTATTAAGTCCCTTTTCTATTCATATTCCAGCCTCTCATTCACACCACTGCCTGGTTGCTAAGGTAAACAAGACCCTAGCAACCAGATAGCTGCTGAAATTCCAAACTGGAGAGCTGCTGAACTGAAAAACAACAAAAAATAAAAAATGAAACCAACTGCAAATGGTCTCAGAATATCAAAGTCTACATCACACTCCAAGTTCATTTCAACCCCTTTCAAGTATGGAGATACAAATTATAGAAAGATCCAATATCCAGAAAACCCCAGGTATTGATCATTCTGGATAACAGGTCCCATCCCTGTACATATGGGCAGAGGTCTTTGTGGCCACTCAGTGTGCAGCAAGAGGCTCCTTTTTATTAGGGAGAACCACTCCCTGGATGAGAGACCTCCTACTTGGCACCATCAGGAACCTCTGGAACCTCCACCTCTTTCCCAGAACCTAGAAGCAGAATTTATCAATGTGACAGCTTTAGCCGCACAGAACAATCCAGGCGGTTCCTTCTCTAATGGACCTAAAGGTCATGGAAAGACTCGTATTGTCAGTGGGTGTTTAGCAACAAGGAGGAACCGTTTGTGAGCAGCACAAGTTCTTTAGAAGATTAAGGTCCCAACCACAAACCCCTGGCTCCAGGCCAAGGCACTTTCCTTCCCTCTCCAAGAAAATAAACCGCACCCGATCGGCCCCGGGCTGGGAAAGTAATATTTTCATAGTGATTTCGTTTTTATTATGGGTCACTTTGTTCCTGGTTCAAACCAGGTCACTTTGGTGGGTCTGAGAACCTTCCGGATTAATGATTATTGGCAGCTGTTTACAGGTACAAATTCCCACTTTTAATTTAATGACGAGATCCTTTTTACCCCTATAGCGGCGCATACAGTTGGATCTTATGATAACCTCCTCATACTGACGCAGTAGGTTCTGCTCCTCTGAGCTCCCATTTGACCTGGACCAGGAAGCAGCTCAGGGAAACATCATTCCTGGGGACAGGATCACCACCGGGTTGCCACAATCACCATTGGGTTGCCACACAGTTCCATATAAATTGGTTATTTCTGAGTGATCTCTGTGTTTGGCCGAAATGGAAATGAGTTGACTCAATGACATTATCAGCACATTTGGGGTCACTGGTCATCTTAGACCTACATAATTCTGTATCTCCGTATGGGTCAGTCAACTGGCCTAGGGCAATCGGGCCATCACGTGTATGATATGGAACAAAGAAGCCTTAGGGGCCGATATAACAAAGTCCGAATCCGAATCACAAAATACGATAATTTCTAAAGTTTGAAAAAGGCACAAAAATTATTTTCTTGGATGTATGAAAATATCGTATTTACAATCTGAAAGATACGAAATTTTCGTATCCGAACGATCGTAAACGGCACAAAAAACTTTCTGGCTTTGATCCTTCAGTGCATGATTTTGGAAGCCTCCCATAGGGCTCAATGGCACTCTGCAGCTCCAACCCGGCCCAAGGAAAGCCTCCCATAGGGCTCAATGGCACTCTGCAGCTCCAACCCGGCCCAAGGAAAGTCTCCCATAGGGCTCAATGGCACTCTGCAGCTCCAACCCGGCCCAAGGGAAGTCTCCCATAGGGCTCAATGGCACTCTGCAGCTCCAACCCGGCCCAAGGGAAGTCTCCCATAGGGCTCAATGGCACTCTGCAGCTCCAACCTGGCCCAAGGAAAGCCTCCCATAGGGCTCAATGGCACTCTGCAGCTCCAACCCGGCCCAAGGAAAGTCTCCCATAGGGCTCAATGGCACTCTGCAGCTCCAACCCGGCCCAAGGAAAGTCTCCCATAGGGCTCAGTGGCACTCTGCAGCTCCAACCCGGCCCAAGGGAAGTCTCCCATAGGGCTCAATGGCACTCTGCAGCTCCAACCCGGCCCAAGGAAAGCCTCCCATAGGGCTCAATGGCACTCTGCAGCTCCAACCCGGCCCAAGGGAAGTCTCCCATAGGGCTCAATGGCACTCTGCAGCTCCAACCCGGCCCAAGGAAAGCCTCCCATAGGGCTCAATGGCACTCTGCAGCTCCAACCCGGCCCAAGGAAAGTCTCCCATAGGGCTCAATGACACTCTGCAGCTCCAACCCGGCCCAAGGAAAGTCTCCCATAGGGCTCAATGGCACTCTGCAGCTCCAACCCGGCCCAAGGGAAGTCTCCCATAGGGCTCAATGGCACCCTGCAGCTCCAACCCGGCCCAAGGAAAGTCTCCCATAGGGCTCAATGGCACTCTGCAGCTCCAACCCGGCCCAAGGGAAGTCTCCCATAGGGCTCAATGGCACCCTGCAGCTCCAACCCGGCCCAAGGAAAGTCTCCCATAGGGCTCAATGGCACTCTGCAGCTCCAACCCGGCCCAAGGAAAGTCTCCCATAGGGCTCAATGGCACCCTGCAGCTCCAACCCGGCCCAAGGAAAGTCTCCCATAGGGCTCAATGGCACTCTGCAGCTCCAACCCGGCCCAAGGAAAGTCTCCCATAGGGCTCAATGGCACTCTGCAGCTCCAACCCGGCCCAAGGAAAGTCTCCCATAGGGCTCAATGGCACTCTGCAGCTCCAACCCGGCCCAAGGAAAGTCTCCAACCCGGCCCAAGGGAAGTCACCATACTGAAGCTTTAATGAATCCCAAACTTTCCTACTCATTGCGACAAATACACAAAAATGTCACGTAAGTCAACAAAAATATCGTGGAAATTACGCAAAAGTTCTACATACATTCATGGTCAATCGTACTTTGATAAATGGGTCGCAAAGAACTGATAATTAGTGATGAGCAAATTTTTTTCGCCAGGCATATATTTGCAGCAAATTTCCGCATTTCACCATTAGAGAATTGTTCTGAGAAAATTTGCAGGCAAAAAATTTATTGCGCGTCAAAAAAGTTGCGGTCGCGTTAAAGTGGGGCCCAGTTGCGTCAAAAAAAGGGTGGGGTCACATTAAAAAGGGCGCGGTGGCGTCAAAAAAGATGCAGGCGACAAAAAAATTGTGTGACAAACACGATTCACTAATTTTTCACCGTTTCTCGAATTTTGCTGTCATTTCGTGAAATAGGACAGATTAGCTCAACACTGTTGATAATATATTCTGACTGGCACCCCCTTCACCGGCAGCTTCACCGTCACAAATTATCCCCATCTCTCCTTATATAAGGATAATAAACAGGGACTTCGCTCACTATGCCTGTACGACGTATGGGCCCAGGGCCAGGACTGCAGGGCTGTGATTGGCTCTCCCCCTCCTACTGTGCTTCTGGCAGGGACCGTTAGGACACGCCCACCCCTCATGTGAAACCCAGACAGGGACCTGAGAGGATCCATAGGGAGCTCCAATAAAGGGGCCTATTTTTTAAAGACAATATTAATGTTTAGCACAAGATACATTCGTTATTGCCTACAAGATCGCAGGGGTTTATTATTATTCTATATGTTTTCTTTATGTAGAAACATTTCTAGGAGGTGGGAGAAGGACCAGCCCTGACAACTTTTTATTACATTTTCATAATCTCCCTTGGTGCCGCCATAACTCAACCTTCACCTTGATGGGCCCTAATGTCCGTGTTGCCCAGCCTGTTCATTACCCATTATTGTCTTTGCTTCCCATGGATATACAGTATATATATATATACATAGATACACAGAAGGGGGTTGTGGGAGCACTCCAAGGCTAAATAAAGTATACAAATACAATGGAAGTGCAACTGATCTGGCCAAATTAACTACAAGCATACAAAAAAGGAGAGGGAGATTGATCAATGCACATTCCCTGGTCCCCATATATATACAAATATATGTACTGAGGGGTGTATATATACTAAAAGCCATTTATCTCTGTAGGGACCCATAGGGTTAAGCTCCCTATGGTGTTATCCCTTATCTTTATCTAATCTGTGCTGTTATAGGGCAGAGCCCTCTGCACTCCTATTACAGTTATTAGGCTACCCCCTATAGGTTTAGCCCAGGTTGACCACTCCCCTTGGCAGACTATATAGTGTCTGGCACAAGAGAGTGGCTTCCTCTTTTGGCTGCATGCTGTGTTCTGGACAGATCCCAACTGAGCCTGGACCAGAACATAGGCCCAGAAGCCATTTGTACCCTAGGGGACCACCTACCCTAGTGCTAAGTCGGGGACAGGGCCCCGTGAACGAGGTAAAGCCAGCACAGTCAGATTTGTTATTAGCACCCTCTAGGAGAGGTGATTGTAGTCAGGCTATTTAGTAAGGGCAGTCAATAGCCCCAACCAGGAGTTGTAACAAAGGGTTTAGTCCACCCCGGCTCTGTAATCGTTCTTTAGGGACCGGTTTTATTAGACGCCAGGTACCAGTGTTAGGAGCTCTCCCCTGGACCACAGTCGGCCGGAACACTCCCTTCTGAAAGGTCTATATCTCAGGTGTCAACTAATCCTCTGTGCATCCTCCAAGTGGGTTATTCTGTGCCTAAAGGGTCACATCTGCTGTACTATCTGTGCCATCATACACTGCTGTGTCTGTGAGTATAACCCTGCTGCACTGTCCAGTTGTGCCTTTAATAAACTTGTACTATAGTTGATCAGCAAGAATCCTCTGGCGTCCATCTTTTACCATCTGCACACCACACCTCAGCTAGTTGTAGTTCCACTACACCCTCGCTCCATCCTGATTCTCCCATATAGCGGAGGCTCACCCCTTTGTATTAAGTGTCGCAAATGTAACCCATGCTCTCTATTCATTACTAGCCTGGGTTTATTCCAAAATGGGTCAGAAAAGCGTTACATTTATGGCGCCCAACGTGGGGCTAAAAGGGTTAAATTCATTTTGAAATTTTCGGAGCCATTACCTGAGGGGCTGAGTAAAAGTGTGTGTGTTGCTTTAAATTTTGCTGACAGGCACTGCCGGACGCGATAGGCAAAAGGCGCCTGCAGTCCTGATCGTAATTGCCGAGTACTAATTGGCCGTGGGTTCGGGTTTGAGGATTCCCCCCTTGTAATCCCATTGGTCGGCGGAGCTGTCAATCACCGCCCCAGTAACTTTGGCGCTCTTTCTACGAAATCCCGCGAGAGGCGGGTTGTTTGTGAGATTTGGCGGCCATTTTCCGAGACTCTGACGTCACGGCGGCCATCTTGTGCCTCGCACTTGAGCCATACAGACGCGTGGAGAGAGAGCTCTTAATGTAACTCTGGATAGCGGCTGCTTCCACTGTTAAATCAGCACAGTTACATCCTTGCTACTGTACCATACTGCTGCTAGTTAACCCCAGCGCAGAGAGGAAGGTCCGTGCCCTGCCAGATTTGCGGCTGCGTTCTGGAAAGAGGGCAGATAATATAGTATCAAAATACACGTGCGACTACCTTCTGTGCAGCTGCCAGGAGGCACGGTCGGCAACAAAAGTTCCCCCGGGAGAACCAGGATTCGCGGCTGCGACCTGGATAGACTGACCGAAAAGGAACGTATAAAGAGTGAGTACCACCCACGGCTGCAGAATACTCTCTATACTACCTGAGTGCCGGACTCGTGGCTGCGACCGGACATTGCTGCTTACCATCTGCTAAGTCAGACAGGCATAACAGTTAAATATTGACCCCAGGGCACGCCTTAGAGAGGCCATAGACGTTTGGGACAAACTGCGCAAAGGGTCTGAACATTACTGCTGTGGCTGCAAGGCCAGCTATTTTGTGAACTGCAACTTGGTGCCTATTAATATGGCTGACCACCCTAGTCCCCGCTCACTAACCCCAGAGGTTTCAGTCAGTGGGGTGATGCCCATACCATCCCCACCTCAACGCTACGTATGGCTGGGTACTTTTGGGGAGCGCACTGCGGAAGATGGCAGTGTGGTGGTGGAGCCATATTGTGAATGTTGCGGGGAGATTATTGTCCAGGCCTGGAAGGAACTGGAAGTCCACTGCCCATATTGCAGGTCCCGGTGTTGGGCCAAACCCCTACAGAAGGCGCAAGGGCCTTTCGTCCAAGGTGGGGCGGAAGGATCAGATAGACCCAGGCCTGTTACTCCTGCTCCCACGGCAGTTCCGCAACACCTAGATGATGCTAGCGTTCCTATAAAGGTTACGCAGGATTGTGATACTAAATCTGACAGTTCAGATGAGGATAGGCTGGATTCAGTTTCAGTGACGGCTTCAACCTCTATGTATCCTGTGGAACCAACTGTTTCTACCAAAACCAAAATTCCTCAGAAGCCGTCAGGTGTCTCAAGAGAAGAGGAGAACCTGCGGATACTATTAAAAGGTGTGGGTAGAGGGAGATCTAAGTCACCCACACCTGAAAAGGAAAGTGTGATTTCATCCCATTCCTCAGGGAGTGCAGTCTTCCTGAGTGGTACATCACAAAGACGGGGCCACCGACCTGACTGGGCCCATATGACCTTTGGGCCATTGCCTAGACGTTCTCTACCAGAAGGGCAGAGAGGATCAGCATCCCCAAAAGAGTCGGAGCTGCTATCTAATGATCCGCCAGGTTGGCCAGTTGTACCGCCACCTCCTCATGCTGTAAACAAGAACACCTCTTGTTGGGTTGCCCCAGGAAGGGCTGACTCGGAAAAATTTCGCTCTGTATCTAGAGTGCAGAGACTGATTAATGAGAGAGTTTTTCAACAATGGGGTTTTTACATGCCATACGCCCCGGAATGGGTTTATGATGAGGTGGAAGCCCATGTTGATGAATGGCTGTATGGGGAACTCATCCGTCGGGAGGGCCTGATTCCTGGGGGCCTCCTGCACCAAAACGTAAAACGGAGAACCCAAGATACCGAGTACCTATCCAACATTGCCTGTGAGTGGTGGTTCGGACGAACCATACTGAAACATGGAGTGCAATCGTATGGAAAATTTCAGGATGACAGAAATTTTGCATTGCTGTCGAATCTTCCTTCAGGAGGGAAGACGGACAACCACATCCTGCCTATTATGTGTCCTATCGAGTGACCAAAGAGAAATATGATAGGAACCTCCATTAGGTAGGAAAACCCCATGCCGGTCTGGATCTTCATCCCAGATGGGATTTTCCCCCGGGTGGGAGGTGGGTTGTTAGTTCCCTAAAGTTAAAGGGTAAAACACCCACCGTTTTGGGCACCTCTAAAAAGACTGCCGTTTTGCCGCCATAGAGTGTGACCCCATCCTGCAGTTTATGTCCACAGTGATGGACTTGTTTTCTTGTTTTTAAGTTGAAGCTCTCAAGAAGAGAGACTGTAAAGTTCAAGTTGGGTGAACAAACAAAGACTGCTGCGCCCCATCCCAATACAACTTCTATTTTCACCTACCTCACCAGGGGTAGGACCCTTTGCCTAATCCACACCTACGGAGTGCATGTCGGGAGATCCATGAACACTGGGTTAGGGTGGAAGGCCTGGACTTAATAAAGTTGATGGGTGGGGATGTATTACAGTTTAAGTTGAGCACCCCTGTTAGTGGTCAGGAAGGTGACTCTAGGATATATAAGTATTGTGCCTGTTATACCTCTGTTGCAGAGCCAGAAGGTATCTCAAGGATCTTTATAAGTAAGTGCCTGAGTGATCCATAGTGACACTCATGTATTGTAAATGGTTTACAGAAACGTAACTAGTAACGAAACAGTTAATATTTTCTGTGCCTTAAAATTTTCATTTTTACAGCTATCCAATGTACCGGATACTCCTCAGGAGAGGGTGTCAGGAACGGATGTAAGGGTACTGTATTTTTGCACTAAATCAATGCACTACTGTTATTGCTTGAAATGTTATTTGCCATTGCCGGGTCGGAATGGATTCTTCCCCCGGGTGAATGTAGGGACCCATAGGGTTAAGCTCCCTATGGTGTTATCCCTTATCTTTATCTAATCTGTATTGTTATAGGGCAGAGCCCTCTGCACTCTTATTTCAAGTATTAGGCTACCCCCTATAGGTTTAGCCCAGGTTGACCACTCCCCTTGGCAGACTATATAGTGTCTTGCACAAGGAAGTGGCTTCCTCTTTTGGCTGCATGCTGTGTTCTGGACAGATCCCAACTGAGCCTGGACCAGAACATAGGCCCAGAAGCCATTTGTACCCTAGGGGACCATCTACCCTAGTGATAAGTCGGGGACAGGGCCCCGTGAACGAGGTAAAGCCAGCACAGTCAGATTTGTTAATAGCACCCTCTAGGAGAGGTGATTGTAGTCAGGCTATTTAGTAAGGGCAGTTAATAGCCCCAACCAGGAGTTGTAAAAGGGTTTAGTCCACCCCGGCTCTGTAGTCGTTCTTTAGGGACCGGTTTTATTAGACGCCAGGTACCAGTGTTAGGAGCTCTCCCCTGGACCACAGTCGGCCGGAACACTCCCTTCTGAAAGGTCTATATCTCAGGTGTCAACTAATCCTCTGTGCATCCTCCAAGTGGGTTATTCTGTGCCTAAAGGGTCACATCTGCTGTACTATCTGTGACCATCATACACTGCTGTGTCTGTGAGTATAACCCTGCTGCACTATTCAGTTGTGCCTTTAATAAACTTGTACTATAGTTGATCAGCAAGAATCCTCTGGCGTCCATCTTTTACCATCTGCACACCACACCTCAGCTAGTTGTAGTTCCACTACACCCTCGCTCAATCCTGATTCTCCCATATAGCGGAGGCTCACCCCTTTGTATTAAGTGTCGCAAATGTAACCCATGCTCTCTATTCATTACTAGCCTGGGTTTATTCCAAAATGGGTCAGAAAAGCGTTACATCTCCATTCCCATTGCACAGAAAATGCCATTCTGGTGTTCAGCCCTTGTTTGTGTCCCACTGGCCAGTAATGCCATCAAGGATTATAATGTCAATTAAAAGAATCTGCTGATGGCACAAATATGGCCTCAGATATCTCAGACAATACCATGTTAAATATATATTTCTATATTCTATAATTCCATGTCTCTATATCGGGTCCCCCAAGGCTGAGATAAGCAGTGACCTCATACATTCCACCCAAGGGTTATGATGTCACAGTCACGTGTGATCTGTGTGATGACCTCATACATGTGGGGCTTAAGTCATTGCTTCTTGGGGGGGGGGTCAAGCAGACTGATTGTCCCATCATGAATGTGATTCTAAATGTCCCCTGTGAGGTCACATGACCCATCCCTATTCCCAGCAGCCTGCAGTTTATGGGACTTTCTGACATTTTTCAGGTAGGTAGGTAGTGGGTGGGTACCCATTCAGCATTTGTGCCCCTGGGCCCCTACTAAACCTGCGGTGTGTCCCTTAGAAACAATATTTGTTCAGTAAAAGTCTGAGCCTCAATAAAACCATAAAGATTAGATTCCACAATAGCTGCATGGAATTGTATGAGTCAAATCAAACAGAGGAGCCAATGGGAAGAGGGAACAGGGACCAATAGCTGAAGTTCTGAGAATAAAGAATGGGTTTATCCAAATATTTTCTGAAAGGCAATAAATATGGGCGGGTTAACCTCAAGGGAGGGGTTACGGGCGAGTTATAGGCAGTAGTTAGTCTCCAGCTGTACTAACCCGGCACTGGTGCAGAACTGGTGTAGAACTGATACAGAACTGGTGTAGAACTGGTGCAGAACTGATACAGAACTGGTGCAGAACTGGTGCAGAACTGGTGCAGAACTGGTGCAGAACAGAAAGGTGAGAGATCCCAGTGCCTTTGATTGTATGAAGCTTTCTAATTGGTACTGATTTGCATAGGTACTCACCTTGTTACTCACAGAGTAGAGATAAAGTAGTAAGGCTGGGGTATCTGACACATAGGGGCTGATTTACTAACCCACGAATCCGACCCGAATTGGAAAAGTTCCGACTTGAAAACGAATATTTTGCGACTTTTTCGTATGTTTTGCGATTTTTTCGGATTCTGTACGAATTTTTCGGATCCAATACGATTTTTGCGTAAAAACGCGAGTTTTTCGTATCCATTACGAAAGTTGCGTAAAAAGTTGCGCATTTTGCGTAGCGTTAAAACTTACGCGAAAAATGCGCAACTTTTCGCGTAAGTTTTAACGCTACGCAAAATGCGCAACTTTTTACGCAACTTTCGTAATGGATAGGAAAACTCGCGTTTTTACGCAAAAATCGTATTGGATCCGAAAAATTCGTAAAGAATCCGAAAAAATCGCAAAACATACGAAAAAATCGCAAAGTACCGATCATTACGAAAAAAACGCAATCGGACTCCATTCGACCCGTTCGTGGGTAAGTAAATCAGCCCCATAGGATGAACTATGTCTTTTTTTCCTCTGAGGAATTTACCTTAATTCATTTGCAGGTCATTTAGCTGCCTTAATATTCTTCCCTTCTTCATCCTGATATTCAGACTGATATCTGGGTGCTATTGCTGCTCACCCTAGCAACCAGGAAAGAGCACTGAATACACATGTTTTTTTGATCAACTGATTTTTTTACTTCATTGCTGAACTGAATTTTTAAATTTTATTACTAACTATATATACATTTTATTTAATTAATTGCGGAATGTTTTCTTTTAATTTACTCACTGAACTGAAATGATTTTTATAATAAATTACAGAACTGATTTTTTTTTTGTATTAATTACTAAACTAATTTTTTTTATTAAATCACTGAACTGATTTTTGTAATTTATTACTGAACTGATTTTTTTGGTATTAAATTACTGAACTGATTTTATAATAAATAACTGAACTGATTCTCTAATTTATTACTGAACTGATTTTTGTAATTTATTTCTAAACTGATTTTTATAACAAATTACTGAACTGATTTTTATAACAAATTACAGAGCAGATTTTTTAATTAATTACTGAACTGATTTTTTAATTAATTTCTGAACTGATTTTTATAATAAATAACTGAACTGATTCTTTAATTTATTACTGAACTGATTTTTGTAATTTATTTCTAAACTGATTTTTATAACAAATTACTGAACTGATTTTTATAACAAATTACAGAGCAGATTTTTATAATAAATTACAGAACTGATTTTTATAATAAATTACAGAACTGATTTTTTAATTTATTACAAAACAGATTTTTTTTTATTAAATTACTGAACTGATTTTTTAATTTATTACAAAACAGATTTTTTTTATTAAATTACTGAACTGATTTTTTAATTTATTACAAAACAGATTTTTTTTATTAAATAACTGAACTGATTCTTTAATTTATTACTGAACTGATTTTTGTAATTTATTTCTAAACTGATTTTTATAACAAATTACTGAACTGATTTTTATAACAAATTACAGAGCAGATTTTTATAATAAATTACAGAACTGATTTTTTAATTAATTACTGAACTGATTTTTATAATAAATTACAGAACTGATTTTTTAATTTATTACAAAACAGATTTTTTTTATTAAATTACTGAACTGATTTTTTAATTTATTACAAAACAGATTTTTTTTATTAAATTACTGAACTGATTTTTATAATAAATTACAGAACTGATTTTTTAATTTATTACAAAACAGATTTTTTTTATTAAATTACTGAACTGATTTTTTAATTTATTACAAAACAGATTTTTTTTATTAAATTACTGAACTGATTTTTATAATAAATTACAGAACTGATTTTTTAATTAATTACTGAACTGATTTTTTGTACTTAATTACCAAACAGTTTTTTTTGGATTAAATACCTGAACTGATTTTTGTAATTTATTACTGAACTGATGTTTCTGTATTAAATTAGTTAAATTATTTTTGTAATTACTGAATGATTTTTTTGTATTAATTACTAAACTGATTTTATTGTATTAAATAACTGAACTGAATTTTTTATATTTAATTAGTTAAATGATTTTTGTAATTAATTACGGAACTAATTTTTGGTGTTTAACAACTGAATTGTTTTTTGTAATTAATTACTGAACTGATTTTGTAAAGTTAATTTTTAGTATGTTATAGAATGGCCAATTCTAAGCAACTTTTTAATTAGCCTTCATTTTTTTCTTTTTTATTGTTTTTGAATTATTTGCCTTCTTCAAAATATTTCCAGCTTTATTGCTACTTTTTATTACTAATCTTTCTAGTTCCTCCCCTATTTGTATTCCAGTATTTCATTCACATCAGTGCATGGTTGCTAGGGTAATTTGGGTCCCTGGCAACCGGAGTGCTGAAACTGCAAACTGGAAAGCTGCTAAATAAGAAGCTAAATAACTCAAAAACTACAAATAATAAAAAATGAAGACCAATTGCAACTTGTCTCAGAATAGCGCTTTCTACATCACACTTAATATTAATTTAACGGTGAACATCCCCTCTAATGTATTTATTTATGTAGTTGTTGAAATGATTTTGATTTAATTTAACTGTTGACTTTTGTCCTTACTTGTTGGACTGTTTTTTATTCATTATTTTGGAAGAATTTATTTAAACAGAATTGTTAGCAAACAATATCCGAGTTCATTTGGAGAGTTAAGACTGAGCAAAGTTCAAGAAAAGGCAGGGAGATAAAAATGTCAAATATATAAAATACTTGAGCAAATAGACTTTTATTTGTATCTACTCATGGGAGAGTTTTGTACACATAACCCTCATAAATAGAGCCGCCCTACTGATTGTATTATACTCATGGTAAACTGCGGTTTGGAACACCCATACATGGAAGCAACACTGTTTATATAGGCACGAATGTTGAAAGGGCTAGTTCCCCTTTAAATGAACTTTTAGTACGTCATAGAATGGGCAGTTCTTAGCAACTTTTCAATTGGTCTTCATTTTTTATAGTTTCTGAATTATGTGCCTTCTTCTTCTTCCAACTCTCTCCAGCTTTCAAATGGGGGTCACTGACCCCGGCAGCCAAACCCTATTGCTCTGTGAGGCTCCAGTTTTATTGTTATTGTTACTTTTTATTCCTTATCTTTCTATTCAGTCCGTCTCCTATTTATATATCAGTCTTTTATTCAAACACTGCCTGGTTGCTAAGGTAATTTGGACCCTAGCAACCAGATAGCTGCCAAAATTGCAAACTGGAGACCTGTTAAACAAAAAGCAAAATAATAAAAAAAACACACATAATAACACATGAAGACCAACTGCAAATTGTTTCGGAATATCACACTCTACATCATAATAAAAGTTAATTTTAAAGTGAACAACCCCTTATAACCCCCTAATAACGAAATATCAGAGAAGCCTAGACACATGGCGTGTCAATAAATCTCCCTTCTCGTAGCATTAGGTATGGTGTGGGATATGGTGGAGTCTTCCATCATCACTGAAGAGCTTTGGGATTGCTGAAATGGAGATAGTTCTTGTTCCCAACACAATGAGCCTAAGTGTATATATTAATATCTATATAAATATGTGTTTGTGCTATTTACCCTTTGTCAGGATGAAGTGCCTTGTGCTCCTGTTGGCTTGTGCTGCTGTTGGGTGGGCTCAATCATGTGACCCTCAGCCAGGAGGTAAGAGATTCCAGTTTTGTGGCTTCCCAGTTGGGGTGCGGGTTACTGGTGGGTTGTGGTTGTGTCACAGTTGGGGTGTGGGTTACTGGGGGTTGCGGTTGTGTCACAGTTTGCATGTAGGTTACTGGGGGTTGCGGTTGTGTCACAGTTGGGGTGTGGGATTTACTGGGGGTTGTGGTTGTGTCACAGTTGGGGTGTGGGTTACTGGTGGGTTTTGGTTGTGTCACAGTTGGGGTGTGAGTTACTGGGAGTTGCGGTTGTGTCACAGTTGGGGTGTGGGTTACTGGGGGTTGCGGTTGTGTCACAGTTTGCGTGTAGGTTACTGGGGGTTGTGGTTGTGTCACAGTTGGGGTGTGGGATTTACTGGGGGTTGTGGTTGTGTCACAGTTGGGGTGTGGGTTACTGGGGGTTGCAGTTGTGTCACAGTTGGGGTGTGGGTTACTGGGGGTTGCAGTTGTGTCACAGTTGGGGTGTGGGCTACTGGGGGTTGCAGTTGTGTCACAGTTGGGGTGTGGGTTACTGGGGGTTGTGGTTGTGTCACAGTTGGGGTGTGGGTTACTGGGGGTTGCAGTTGTGTCACAGTTGGGGTGTGGGTTACTGGGGGTTGTGGTTGTGTCAAAGTTGGGGTGTGGGATTTACTGGGGGTTGCGGTTGTGTCACAGTTGGGGTGTGGGTTACTGGGGGTTGCAGTTGTGTCACAGTTGGGGTGTGGGTTACTGGGGGTTGTGTCAAAGTTGGGGTGTGGGTTTTACTGGGGGTTGCGGTTGTGTCACAGTTGGGGTGTGGGTTACTGGGGGTTGTGTCAAAGTTGGGGTGTGGGTTTTACTTGGAGTTGCAGTTGTGTCACAGTTGGGGTGTGGCATTTACTGGGGGTTGTGGTTGTGTCACAGTTGGGGTGTGGCATTTACTGGGGGTTGCGGTTGTGTCACAGTTGGGGTGTGGGCTACTGGGGGTTGTAGTTGTGTCACAGTTGGGGTGTGGGTTACTGGGGGTTGCGGTTTTGTCACAGTTGCGGTGTGGGTTACTGGGGGGTTGCGATTGTGTCACAGTCGGGGAGTGGGTTACTGGGGGTTGTGTCACAGTTGGGGTGTGGGGTTTACTGGTGAGTTGCGTCTCAGTTGGGGTGTGGGTTACTGGTTTATTTGAATCCTATGTTGGTGGCAGTAACAATATATAACACAGTTGTAGTTGCAGTATCTGTTATAAGAGGCAGGAGTAAAAAAGTAGACAATGACGACTGGGTTCAGTCTTTTAATTCTCTTTCAAGACATGATATGGCCCCAACGTGCCCCATTGCAACATGGTTCATTACAGTGAGTTCCAGTTGGCAGGGGCAGAAGACGGCAGAACATTAACCTGCAGTTAATTTAGTTACAATTGACTTTCTCTGTTGGTTTCAGCAATTAATTTGGCAAGATCAGAAGGTGTCAGTGTCAGCCAAAGCTCCGTTTACCCACTTAATCCTCCACCCAATGCTCAAACAGCCGTCGATGGGAATAAAGAGACAAATTATTATGTACATCCCTGTGCCCACACCAATAAGGACTTTGCCCCTTGGTGGCAGCTGGACTTGAAAAAAAGCATAAAGATTTGGACAGTGGTCATCACGACCAGGAGGGACTGCTGCAGCGAGCGCCTGTTGGGAGCCGAGATCCGTGTTGGAGATTCAGCCGATAATAAAAACCCAGTGTGAGTCCCAAGGCTCCCTTTCCTTTTATCTCATTGTTATAGATTTCCTGAGGAACATGAGGAAGAACATCCAGAGTCAGGTCTTCTTCTCCTCTATACAGGAAGGTCAGGGCAAGGTTTCATCCATAATCATAACAAGACCAGTTACCTTCATAAAAATAACAAATTAATGTGAGAGAAGGACCCTTGGAGTAAGTGAGGAAGACCAAACCAGGGAACCTGTAGTGTGAGAGAAGGAACCTTGGAGTAAGTGAGGAAGACTAGACTGGTTCATGGTCTTTTCTCCCTATTTCATTTCAAAAACCCAGACAATGGAAGATGTAAGGAGAAAAAGAGGAGTTGAGTAAGGGGTATAAAACAAGGTAAGGAAAACCTGGAGGTTTTTGAAATGAAGTAGGGAGAAAAGGCCATGAACCAGGTCAGGTCTTCTTCTCCTCTATACAGGAAGGTCAGGGCAAGGTTTCATCTATAATCATAACAAGACCAGTTACCTTCATTAGAACCCTACCATGATTTAGTGCTAATTCCCAAGTAAGATGCATTTTATCTACTTCACTTTTCTATGTTCCTCAGTATTTCGGGATAAGAAATGTCTTCAGAATGGACATTACCAGTTGGCATTTTGGGGTCTGGTACAGCCGATTTGTCATTGGCCATCATTCTCTATTTATTTGTGATTTGTGCACTGTTTTCTCTCTACACTATATATTCTGGTTATTGGGGTCAATGACATGGGCAACTAGAAAGTACATTCATCCTGAGTTAGTGTTTACTAGATATTGTTGGGTGAACCAGTTGGAAAGAGAAGCTTGGGATGGACTCGGGGCTCCCGTGGAAATTAGGTGGAACATGAATAGTCTAATCTCAGGCAGTTAGGGAATAAGGGCCCAGAGGGGCCAGTAACCATAGAAACTTAGAACCCATTGGGGGGAAAAGTCTGGGATGGACATAGGGCTTCCCTCCCCTTGTTCTCTTTTGTTGACCTACTGTTCCATGTGTCCTACAGTTGCGCCACCGTCAATGACGTCTCCCAGACCACCTTGACCTTCTGCTGTAAGGGGATGCTGGGTCGCTTTGTGAGTGTGGTTATTCCCGGCCGCAGCGAATTTCTCCATTTCTGTGAAGTAGAGGTTTATGCTGAAGAAGTAAAAAGTGAAGCAAGTCCTCTCTGCTGGTAGCCCCATGGCAACTGACACTTTATCCACTTCTGAAAGTCTTACTGTACTGTCATCGCAGCTCATTAAAATGATATTACAAATGATAATAGTCTATATTCTACAGTTACTCCAATCACTATAATTGTCATATGCAGTGACATAACTAACTGCCGGCTTCATTGTGGAAGGTGGGGAACTCTTAATGGAGACTAGAATGCAAGTAAAGCATTTTGGTTGAGGAGAAACCTCTCTCATTCCTTTGTAAAGTGGTAGGAATTCTGGGAAAAAGAACCAGGATCGATCCTAAGTTTTCCATTTAACCAGTTGCTCTAGTTCCATACAGTATGGGGCCCTATTCTCCCTGGGACACGTTACTCCCATAGGGTTATTGGTCATGTCCCAGATCACCCTATGAGCAGACCAATTATGCATTTAATACATTTAGTGCAGGATAGCTTGCGGAATTGTTGGTCATTTCCATGATAAATGTTAACTTTTTCATGGGGAGATCTATGATTGCATACACATACAGGTATGGATCCCTTATTCGGAAACCCGTTATCTAGAAAGCTCCAAATTACGGAAAGCCCGTCTCCCATAGACTCAATTTTAATCAAATAATTCAGAATTTTAAACTTGATTCCCTTTTTCTCTGTAATAATAAAACAGTACCTGTACTTGATCCCAACTAAGATATAATTACCCCTTATTGGGGCAGAACAGCCCTATTGGGTTTATTTAATGGTTAAATGATTCCCTTTTCTCTGTAATAATAAAACAGTACCTGTACTTGATCCCAACTAAGATATAATTACCCCTTATTGGGGGCAGAACAGCCCTATTGGGTTTATTTCATGGTTAAATGATTCCCTTTTCTCTGTAATAATAAAACAGTACCTGTACTTGATCCCAACTAAGATATAATTACCCCTTATTGGGGCAGAACAGTCCTATTGGGTTTATTTAATGGTTAAATGATTCCCTTTTCTCTGTAATAATAAAACAGTACCTGTACTTGATCCCAACTAAGATATAATTACCCCTTATTGGGGGCAGAACAGCCCTATTGGGTTTATTTAATGGTTAAATGATTCCCTTTTCTCTGTAATAATAAAACAGTACCTGTACTTGATCCCAACTAAGATATAATTACCCCTTATTGGGGGCAGAACAGCCCTATTGGGTTTATTTAATGGTTAAATGATTCCCTTTTCTCTGTAATAATAAAACAGTACCTGTACTTGATCCCAACTAAGATATAATTACCCCTTATTGGGGCAGAACAGCCCTATTGGGTTTATTTAATGGTTAAATGATTCCCTTTTCTCTGTAATAATAAAACAGTACCTGTACTTGATCCCAACTAAGATATAATTACCCCTTATTGGGGCAGAACAGCCCTATTGGGTTTATTTAATGGTTAAATGATTCCCTTTTCTCTGTAATAATAAAACAGTACCTGTACTTGATCCCAACTAAGATATAATTACCCCTTATTGGGGCAGAACAGCCCTATTGGGTTTATTTCATGGTTAAATGATTCCCTTTTCTCTGTAATAATAAAACAGTACCTGTACTTGATCCCAACTAAGATATAATTACCCCTTATTGGGGGCAGAACAGCCCTATTGGGTTTATTTCATGGTTAAATGATTCCCTTTTCTCTGTAATAATAAAACAGTACCTGTACTTGATCCCAACTAAGATATAAATAATTCTTATTGGATGCAAAACAATCCTATTGGGTTTAATTAATGTTTTATACATGTTTTAGTAGACCTAAGGTATGGAGATCCAAATTACGGAAAGAACCCTTATCCGGAATACCCTTGGTCCCGAGCATTCTGGATAATGGGTCCCATGCCTGTACATGTTTTCATGGGTATGGAGAGGATCCAAATAAAACAGGCTTTGGGGAGCATATTTTGCACCTCAGCAAGCAACATGCCCCTCCCAAGGGGTAACTAAAGATTTCTGGGGCAGTTATTACACTGATACCCAATACAGTACTGCTTGAATTTTACGGAGTCCTATAGTTATGCATGTTACACATTCATAGCTTTATATATTCTTCCCCTAATTTGGCTTTACCAAATTACTGCCCCTGATTTGCCCTTGCCCCTTATATTACCACCTGCCAAGTATCATTTCAGAGTAAATGTGGCAACCCTAACAGAGCAGATTTTGAAATAAGTGTGATAATTGGGTAGCAGGGGATCCAGAACAACAAATGGTGTCGAAGATGTTCCACCATTATGATGAGGTCAAGGCTGCAGGAGCCATTGCCCTAATGGTAAATGAGACCTCATCTCCATTCTCTTATATTCTCCTGTATCTCATCCCCTTTCTTTTGAAATCTCTATTTTTGCCTTTATTTAAAATCAACACCTTTCCTGTTTCATATCATGCTAACACAGGGTTTACATGGGGTAAAAAAGAGATAAAAGTCATTGTATTGGTAGAGAACTGATGGCAAGTAGATTGGCTCCATAGGCTAGAAAACATTTGAAGCTCTGGCTCACTGGGAAATAGTCAGTCTTATGCTGTTTACACAACAAACACTATTTATTTTAGCAGTAAACACAGGGTCAGGCCAAGGAGAGTCAGAGGACACTAGTATAGTGGTATAGTCCAGGGTTGGAGTTGGTGAGTCTCCTTCCATGCCTCAAGCAGTGTTTAGACAGCACTGGTGAACTACAGGAGGTCCTGTTGTATATTGTAGGGTATGTGGTGGTCTGTATTGAACTACTTAACCTGCTACGTTATAAAATGGTATGGACTAACTGTTATATAAACAAAATAACAAAGGGAAGAGAAAGACAAAGGCTAATGGAGTGATTGGTGGAAGACTAGACCAGAGAACCTGTAATGTGAGAGAAGGAACCTTGGAGTAAGTGAGGAAGACCAGACCAGGGAACCTTTAATATGAGAGAAGGAACCTTGGAGTAAGTGAGGAAGACTAGACCAGAGAACCTGTAATGTGAACAAAGGAACCTTGGAGTAAGTGGGGAAGAACAGACCAGGGAACCTTTAATGTGAGAGAAGGAACCTTGGAGTAAGTCTAGGAAGACTAGACCGGGGAACCCATAAAGAGAGAGACGTACCCTTGGTATAAGTGAGGAAGACCAGACCAGGGACCCTGTAATGTGAGAGAAGGAACCTTGGAGTAAGTGAGGAAGACTAGACCGGAGAACCTGTATAGAGAGAGAAGGACACTTGGAATAAGTGAGGAAGACTAGACTGGGGAACCTGTAATGTGAGAGAAGGAACCTTGGAGTAAGTGAGGAAGACTAGACCAGGAAACTTGTATAGAGAGAAAAGGACACTTGGAATAAGTGAGGAAGACTAGACTGGGGAACCTGTATAGAGAGAAAAGGAACCTTGGAGTAAGTGAGGAAGACTAGACCGGGGAACCTGTATAGAGAGAGAAGGAACCTTGGAGTAAGTGAGGAAGACTAGACCAGGGAACCTGTATAGAGAGAAAAGGAACCTTGGAGTAAGTGAGGAAGACTAGACCGGGGAACCTGTATAGAGAGAGAAGGAACCTTGGAGTAAGTGAGGAAGACTAGACCGGGGAACCTGTATAGAGAGAGAAGGAACCTTGGAGTAAGTGAGGAAGACTAGACCGGGGAACCTGTATAGAGAGAGAAGGAACCTTGGAGTAAGTGAGGAAGACTAGACCGGGGAACCTGTATAGAGAGAGAAGGAACCTTGGAGTAAGTGAGGAAGACTAGACCGGGGAACCTGTATAGAGAGAGAAGGAACCTTGGAGTAAGTGAGGAAGACTAGACCGGGGAACCTGTATAGAGAGAGAAGGAACCTTGGAGTAAGTGAGGAAGACTAGACCGGGGAACCTGTATAGAGAGAGAAGGAACCTTGGAGTAAGTGAGGAAGACTAGACCGGGGAACCTGTATAGAGAGAGAAGGAACCTTGGAGTAAGTGAGGAAGACTAGACCGGGGAACCTGTATAGAGAGAGAAGGAACCTTGGAGTAAGTGAGGAAGACTAGACCGGGGAACCTGTATAGAGAGAGAAGGAACCTTGGAGTAAGTGAGGAAGACTAGACCGGGGAACCTGTATAGAGAGAGAAGGAACCTTGGAGTAAGTGAGGAAGACTAGACCGGGGAACCTGTATAGAGAGAGAAGGACACTTGGAGTAAGTGAGGAAGACTAGACCGGGGAACCTGTATAGAGAGAGAAGGAACCTTGGAGTAAGTGAGGAAGACTAGACCGGGGAACCTGTATAGAGAGAGAAGGAACCTTGGAGTAAGTGAGGAAGACTAGACCGGGGAACCTGTATAGAGAGAGAAGGAACCTTGGAGTAAGTGAGGAAGACTAGACCGGGGAACCTGTATAGAGAGAGAAGGAACCTTGGAGTAAGTGAGGAAGACTAGACCGGGGAACCTGTATAGAGAGAGAAGGAACCTTGGAGTAAGTGAGGAAGACTAGACCGGGGAACCTGTATAGAGAGAGAAGGAACCTTGGAGTAAGTGAGGAAGACTAGACCGGGGAACCTGTATAGAGAGAGAAGGAACCTTGGAGTAAGTGAGGAAGACTAGACCGGGGAACCTGTATAGAGAGAGAAGGAACCTTGGAGTAAGTGAGGAAGACTAGACCGGGGAACCTGTATAGAGAGAGAAGGAACCTTGGAGTAAGTGAGGAAGACTAGACCGGGGAACCTGTATAGAGAGAGAAGGAACCTTGGAGTAAGTGAGGAAGACTAGACCGGGGAACCTGTATAGAGAGAGAAGGAACCTTGGAGTAAGTGAGGAAGACTAGACCGGGGAACCTGTATAGAGAGAGAAGGAACCTTGGAGTAAGTGAGGAAGACTAGACCGGGGAACCTGTATAGAGAGAGAAGGAACCTTGGAGTAAGTGAGGAAGACTAGACCGGGGAACCTGTATAGAGAGAGAAGGAACCTTGGAGTAAGTGAGGAAGACTAGACCGGGGAACCTGTATAGAGAGAGAAGGAACCTTGGAGTAAGTGAGGAAGACTAGACCAGGGAACCTGTATAGAGAGAGAAGGAACCTTGGAGTAAGTGAGGAAGACTAGACAATGGAAGATGTAAGGAGAAAAAGAGGAGTTTACATTGAGTAAGGGATATAAGACAAGGTAAGGAAAACCTGGAGGTCTTTGAAATGAATTAGGGAGAAAAGACCATGAACCTATTGACATATCTGCGTCACAGACTAATGTTTAACAAGGTACGACCAGTAGCTGAAAGGAAATTGTGCAGATTCATTTGCAGTAAGGTATTCACTCAGCAAATAAACCATAAAGTGAGCGTCTCATAATGTGCCCATTACAGGGTAATAACCACTACGCAAACATCTCTCCCACAACAGGAGGGCAGATAATTACCCACTGCAAACAAAGGAAGAATTAATCCAGCAACTCCAGAACAACCAGTGACTTAATTTGGCTCCAGCAGGACATGTCCCCCCCCCCCCCCAGATACTCTCTTATGAAACATAATTAACTACAATGTGGTTTGGGATCCCTAGTACTGGGGTTTCAAATGTTGGTGTTTCTCAGCAAGTTCAGTAACGAGTGGAACGCTCACTAGTAGGCAGGTACCTGGGCAATACTTCTTAAACACTCGTTTGCCTCTATGATGTATTCTGTCTCCATCTACTGGGACAGTGCTGTCCAACTGGCGGCCCGCGGGCCGCATGCGGCCCGCGACCCCCCTCTGTGTGGCCCCCCACCTGTCTGGCTGCTTTGATGGCTTACTCTTGTGTAAGCTCTAAGTGGTATCAGTACTGTGATTAACTGGCCCCCTGCATGGTTCTCACCTCAGATTCAGGCTGTAATCAGGCTGTATTGTTTAAATATGTAATCCCCTGTGTTGTTCACACCTTTTAATCTCTGCATTGTTCACCCCCTGCAGTGTTCACACCTCAGGCTCAGGCTGTAATCACCCCCATTGTTCCCCTGTTCACACCTCAGGAGCAGTAGAAACCCACAAATAATCCCTGCACACTACAAAAAGAACATATACTGAGGTGGTACTGCAATTAAAAAGTTTTTTAATATATAGTTATTGTACAGACTGTAGGAGCAGTGCCAGCATTGTGTCACTGTAGGATGCCTGTGTGTGCCATACACACAGGCATCATAGGGCAAGCAGAGTATGGCACACAGGCAGGGAAGGCAGAGTATGGCACACACAGGCAGAGTATAGCACACACAGGCCAAGTATGGCACAAACCAGCCAAAAATGGCAAACACAGTGAAAGTATGGCACATGCAGGCAGGATAGGGAAGGCAGAGTATGGCACACACAGGCAGGGTAGGGCAGGCAGAGTATGGCACACACAGGCCAAGTATGGCACAAACCAGCCAAGAATGGCACACACAGTGAAAGTATGGCACACAGGCAGGGTAGGGAAGGCAGAGTATGGCACACACAGGCAGGGTAGGGAAGGCAGAGTATGGCACACACAGACAGGGTAGGGCAGGCAGAGTATGGCACACACAGGCAGGGTAGTGAAGGCAGAGTATGGCACACACAGGCAGGGTAGGGCAGGCAGAGTACGGCAGGTTTTTGCTGTACTACAACCATTAATATGGGTATGGTCATGTGATAACACGGGTGTGGTTTCAAGTGGGTGCGGTTTCAAAAAGGGGAGTGGTCAAAACTGGCTTCCATTATCGGCCCTCCACCACGTACGTCGGAAAAATTCCGGCCCTCGGTACAACAGAAGTTGGACAGCACTGTACTGGGAGATAAAGGGCAATGCAAGTTAAACCTGCACCAATGGTTTCCACATGTAAAAATACTCTCCCCACGTACCCCACTTTGCTTCCCCTGAAAGCCATACTTGAATAATTTGAGCTGTTAGGTCCACTGAAACTCCCGTTATTATAAATAAATGATACCTGTCTTCTTACTTCCAACATTGTCCTTATGGGCCACTCCACTGCCGAAAGGTGGCCTTACACGGGCAGATTTTAGCTGCCAATATGGCCCCTCCCGACCATTTAAGCAGCTTATTTGCCGTGTATGGGGCTCTCCGACAGGCCCACCCAACTGATATATGACTAGAAATCAGCCAGATGTTGATTGGACATGTAGGGACCCCAAGATTTGGGCCCCTTTATAGACTGGGTTCCCCTTTAGACAGGCAAACCAGGGGTTGGCCTTGTGGGATATGGACACCTAAGGGTGGTCCTAACTGTGTGTGTACTATAATTATTCTTTCCAGGTTAAAAGAGAGTTTCCCCTGTATCTCAGCAGTAACCACTAGGTGGCGGTGTTCTGTAATATAAAAGGGGATGACTCACAAACCATGAGGTCTTTCTTCCTGGGACTTTCCCTCTTTCAGAGGTGAGATACAGGATTAGTTAGATAAATCATTTAGACAATCTAATAGTAGGATAGATAGGGTATTTAGTTGGGCAGTTTGAAGCCCCACCGGGAGGTCAGTGAGGTTATTACCTCATGGCATTACTAGCCACAGTTCAGGGACTTTCAGTGGTTCAGGTCATAGCATATTCCCAAAGAGGGGAGATTATCTGCAGGAAGAGAAGCTCCTGGTTTGGATAAAGGGGAGATATACCTGAATCTGTATATAATACTACTGAATTCTGTTGGATTAAATAAAGAAGTTCATTTGGTTAAGCAGCAACCTCCAGTCTCCGGGTCCATTCCTCTCCAGGCGGATCTACAACACCCTGGTAAGCACTCACCCTTAGGGCAGCAAGGTCCCGGGAGTTGCCAGTCGTGGCCTACACATTCTATCGCAGCTATCGGATCAATGACCGCATCTGCACAGTCCCTCAATGATTGGATCTGCCTCAAGGTGGGCATATTGGTAAAAGATCCACTCCTTTGGCCACCTCATTAAATGTCTTCATGTGTATGACCAGCTTTAATCCCATAGTCCAATCCCATAACCCATCTGCTTCCACATTTGCCGGATGGTCTTATTGCTGCACCCATTGACTTGAGGATTTTCCACCTGACACGTTAGACCAACATTACATTATATTTGTTGACCTAAGATGGAATCTTGGGATTTTGTGTCTTTTAGACAAACCGCTCGTTCCGCGCATTCTTATTTCCCCAAATAGATAAAGCGGTGATTAAGTCTAATTATTCTGAAGATGCTCAATTAGTATCTAATAAGGAAGCCAAGAGCAGATCCTCCTTGTGGTTTGGCATCGAGACAGTCGTGTTCTTAGATGTTGGCTCTTTGCCTTCAGCAAATAGTTACTCACAGTTCTTGCGTTACTAAGTCTTGTACACAAGTTCTTTAGTACTCCATTACTGTACCAATATTGTCACCCGTTGGGTGATGGCAGAAGGTGGGTCTCTGTTTTTGTGTGTGTTGGAAACTTCATGTAGAATTGCTGGCTCTGGCTCTAGAGTAGTAACATTTCAATGGCAAACAGGCAAATCTCAGCTCAGTGTTTGGGTAGAACCCCGTGCAAATTCAAAAACACTGAACTTTTAGAACTAAGTCTATCTCTGAACCATAAGAAGGGCCGGAGCTAGGGGCAGGCAGAAGAGGCAACTGCCTAGGGTGCAACAATGAGGGGGCAGGTAGGTTCTTCTCCTGTTAACCCCTAGGCTACAATCCCTTGTCATTGTCACCTAGTGGGCACTGACAGCTACACCTCAGGGCAGGGATCCCCAACCTTTTTTTTACTTGTGAGCCCCATTTAAATGTAAAAAGAGTTGGAGACACACAAGCAACACAAGCAAGCAAAATGTTCCTGGGCTGTGATTGGCTATAGGTAGTCCCTATCTGAACTAATACCATACAGAATGCTTTGTTTGGTACAACTTATAATTGTGATGCAAATAAAGATTGCATTTAAGCCAGGAATTTAAACATAAGCCCCTGTTTGGGGCCACTGGGAGCAACATCCAAGGGGTCGGGGTGCAACATGTATCTCCCGAGCCACTGGCTGGGGATCACAGCCTAAGGAGATACTATTTACAGAGTTTTGCAGCAAATATAAACTTTATATAGAAATAAAATAAGGCACCAGCATCTAATACTAATAGTGATCCTGCACTTGGGGGCACGTGGGGTCCGTCTCACCGGCACATTAAACAACTCTGCCCGCCCAACTAGCACAGTCCTACGGATATATCAGCCCCACACTTTACTCTGGATGGGACGGCATTGCAGTTGGTTCCTATTCAGCCAGTGAATAAACAACTGGTGGTTTAAAGAATTAAATGACCTTGGGCTACTCCTGGTAACCTTCTTGCTGCCCCTGGTAACATGGGGCCCCCTTGCCTTATGGCAGGAGCGCCCCCTGACTACTAGAATTCTTCTTGTAAGGGATTCTTGCAGAAGCCAATAGTGATGCACCACAGATCTACACACACACAGGAACATGCTTCTCTGTCAGTACTGGGTTTCTAGAATACTGGGGCTTTCAGGGGGACCCTCTGTTGGACCTGGTGATATCTAATAATAATGAACTCATCTCTAACATTTGTGTGGGGGGGCATTTGGGGAACAGTGATCCCAACATGGTCTCCTTTGAGATAATGCTGCAGAGACAGCTCTATAAGGGAGGAACTAAAACGCTCAATTTTAGACGTGCAGACTTTGCCAGTATAAGGGCATCTCTGCAATGTGTCAACTGGGAAAGGCTTCTCATGGGGTTAGGCACAGAAGGAAAATGGAACATCTTTAAAACATTGCTTTGTAGGTATACACAACAGTATATCCCCCTTGTAAGCAAGGAGAGGCATCGCAAAGCAAAACCTTTATGGCTGAATAAAAGTGTTAGTGTCGGGGTTGGTAAGAAAAAACGTGCTTTTAGGGCATTCAAGTTAGCTGGGGCAGCTGGGGCTTTCATCAGGTACAAGGGGCAAATAAAGCAGCAAAAAAGCTATCAAGCAGCTAAAATAGAAATGGAAAGGGATATTGCAGCTAGGGGTAAAAAGAATCCAAAATTATTTTTTAATTATGTGAATAGTAAAAAAATGAAGCAAGAAGGGGTGGGAACTTTATTATCACGGGGGGGTAAGTTGGTTGATGAGAACGGGGAAAAAGCAGAAATTTTGAACTCTTATTTTTCATCTGTCTATACATCTGAGGAGTCAGATAATGAAGGCTTCCCTTGTAATATGCCCAGTTCTAGTAATTTAGCTACTGACGCGTGGGTCACTCGGGGGGGAATTCAAAAGAGACTTGAACATGTAAAGGTAAACAAAGGTCCAGGGCCGGATGGGATTCATCCCAGTGTATTAAATGAGCTGAGCGCTGTGATTGCCAAACCTCTTCACTTAATTTTTCAGGATTCATTGAGGTCTGGCATGGTGCCGAGAGACTGGCGGATTGCTAATGTGGTGCCGTTATTTAAAAAGGGATCCCGTTCTCAGCCTGAAAACTATAGGCCTGTTAGTCTGACATCAGTAGTAGGAAAGCTTCTGGAAGGGGTAATAAGGGATAGGGTACTTGAATACATTGCAGTTCACAATACTATTAGTTTGTGCCAGCATGGTTTTATGGGTAACAGATCTTGCCAGACTAATTTAGTCGCCTTTTATGAGGAGGTGAGTAGGAACCTCGATGCTGGAATGGCAGTGGATGGGATCTACTTGGACTTTGCTAAAGCGTTTGATACAGTACCTCACAGAAGGTTAATGATCAAATTAAGGAATATTGGCCTAGAACATAATATTTGTAATTGGATAGAGAACTGGCTGAAGGATAGATTACACAGAGGGGGGGAAATGGAACATTTTCTAATTGGACCAGTGTGGTTAGTGGGTACCGCAGGGGTCAGTCCTTGGTCCTTTGCTTTTTAACTTGTTTATTAATGCCCTGGGGGGGGGCATAGACAGTACTGTTTCTATTTTTGCTGATGACACAAAATTGTGCAAAACTATAAGTTCCATGCAGGATGTGCCGCTTTGCAGAGAGATTTGACTGGGAAACTGGGCAGCAAACTGGAAAATGAGGTTCAATGTTGATAAGTGCAAAGTTATGCCCTTTGGTAGAAATAATATAAACGCAAACTATCTACTGAATGGGAGTGTGTTGGGGGTTTCCTTAATGGAGAAGGATCTGGGGGTTTTTGTAGATAACAAGTTGTCTAATTCCAGGCAGTGTCATTCTGTGGCTACTAAAGCAAATAAAGTGCTGTCTTGTATAAAAAAGGGCATTGACTCAAGGGATGAAACATAATTTTGCCCCTTTATAGGTCCCTGGTAAGGCCTCACCTTGAGTATGGGGGGCAGTTACAGTGAGTATGGGGGGCAGTTTTGGGCTCCAGTCCTTAAGAAGGATATTAATGAGCTGGAGAGAGTGCAGAGACTGCAACTAAACTGGTAAAGGGGATGGAAGGGTTAAACTATGAGGTGAGACTGTCAGGGTTGGGGTTGTTTTCTCTGGGTAGGGGGTTCCTCACGGTGAGGGCAGTGAGGGGGTTGGGGAATGCCCTGCCGGGGGATGTTGGGTAGGGGGGTTCCTCACGGTGAGGGCAGTGAGGGGGTTGGGGAATGCCCTGCCGGGGGATGTTGGGTAGGGGGTTCCTCACGGTGAGGGCAGTGAGGGGGTTGGGGAATGCCCTGCCGGGGGATGTTGGGTAGGGGGTTCCTCACGGTGAGGGCAGTGAGGTTGGGGAATGCCCTGCCAGGGGGATGTTGGGTAGGGGGTTCCTCACGGTGAGGGCAGTGAGGGGGTTGGGGAATGCCCTGCCGGGGGATGTTGGGTAGGGGGTTCCTCATGGTGAGGGCAGTGAGGGGGTTGGGGAATGCCCTGCCGGGGGATGTTGGGTAGGGGGTTCCTCACGGTGAGGGCAGTGAGGTTGGGGAATGCCCTGCCAGGGGGATGTTGGGTAGGGGGTTCCTCATGGTGAGGGCAGTGAGGTTGGGGAATGCCCTGCCGGGGGATGTTGGGTAGGGGGTTCCTCATGGTGAGGGCAGTGAGGTTGGGGAATGCCCTGCCGGGGGATGTTGGGTAGGGGGTTCCTCACGGTGAGGGCAGTGAGGGGGTTGGGGAATGCCCTGCCGGGGGATGTTGGGTAGGGGGTTCCTCACGGTGAGGGCAGTGAGGGGGTTGGGGAATGCCCTGCCGGGGGATGTTGGGTAGGGGGTTCCTCACGGTGAGGGCAGTGAGGAGGTTGGGGAATGCCCTGCCGGGGGATGTTGGGTAGGGGGTTCCTCACGGTGAGGGCAGTGAGGGGGTTGGGGAATGCCCTGCCGGGGGATGTTGGGTAGGGGGTTCCTCACGGTGAGGGCAGTGAGGGGGTTGGGGAATGCCCTGCTGGGGGATGTTGGGTAGGGGGTTCCTCACGGTGAGGGCAGTGAGGTTGGGGAATGCCCTGCCGGGGGTGTTGGGTAGGGGGTTCCTCACGGTGAGGGCAGTGAGGTTGGGGAATGCCCTGCCGGGGGTGTTGGGTAGGGGGTTCCTCACGGTGAGGGCAGTGAGGTTGGGGAATGCCCTGCCGGGGGTGTTGGGTAGGGGGTTCCTCACGGTGAGGGCAGTGAGGGGGTTGGGGAATGCCCTGCCGGGGGATGTTGGGTAGGGGGTTCCTCACGGTGAGGGCAGTGAGGTTGGGGAATGCCCTGCCGGGGGTGTTGGGTAGGGGGTTCCTCACGGTGAGGGCAGTGAGGGGGTTGGGGAATGCCCTGCCGGGGGATGTTGGGTAGGGGGTTCCTCACGCTGATGGCAGTGAGGGGGTTGGGGAATGCCCTGCCGGGGGATGTTGGGTAGGGGGTTCCTCACGGTGAGGGCAGTGAGGGGGTTGGGGAATGCCCTGCCGGGGGATGTTGGGTAGGGGGTTCCTCGCGGTGAGGGCAGTGAGGGGGTTGGGGAATGCCCTGCCGGGGGATGTTGGGTAGGGGGTTCCTCACGGTGAGGGCAGTGAGGGGGTTGGGGAATGCCCTGCCGGGGGGTGTTGGGTAGGGGGTTCCTCACGGTGAGGGCAGTGAGGGGGTTGGGGAATGCCCTGCCGGGGGATGTTGGGTAGGGGGTTCCTCACGGTGAGGGCAGTGAGGGGGTTGGGGAATGCCCTGCCGGGGGATGTTGGGTAGGGGGTTCCTCACGGTGAGGGCAGTGAGGGGGTTGGGGAATGCCCCTAGTGATGGGGTAATGGCAGATTCTGTTAATGCCTATAAGAGGGGCCTGGATGAGTTCTTGATCAATCAGAATATCCAAGGCTATTGTGATACTAATACCTACAGTTAGTACTAGTGGTTGTATATATAGTGTATGTATGTGAGTGTATAGATTGGTAGGTGTGGGTTAGGTGTGCTGGGTTTACTTGGATGGGTTAAACTTGATGGACACTGGTCTTTTTTTCAACCCTATGTAACTATGTAACATATACATATATACCTCTATACAGTATGTAGTGCCTCAGAAGTGCGCTCATATCATATAGTAACAAACAGCATCAACTCAGTCGCACACATCAATAACATAATGCAAAGTACAATCATAACCCAGAATGTCATTTATATTATGTCTTTATTAGACCTTGGTACAATAATATGAAGGGTTTGGCTTTGATTAGTGTAAAGAAAAGAAAGGAAGAAACGAAGGAAGGAAGAAAGAGATAAAGAAAGAAAGAAAGAACATGGTTAGACGGTGAGACAGCTATATGGTTAAATACATGGTGACATTATATGAAAAGAGTATAACGCTATCACTTAATGTAGGAGAATGGGACCCTGACCCTGAGGGTAAATGGGGGAATGGGGCACAATCTGCACTCAGGCACCAGAACCTTCCTCCGCGCTCCCCAGTAGAACTGCTGGATGACAAAGAAGAGTTAAAGAGAAATGATACCCCTGAATTGTGTGGGTGTCCATATTGGCTAAAACCCTGCTCCATCTAAATAATCCATTTACAGAAACAGAGAATTTATAGTACTAAGTGCCGCCCCCCCCTGGCTTGTACAATTCACAGGAGCTTTGCTTTACTGCAGTGGCGTTCCTAGCCCTCAACAGCCCCCCCCCTGCAGAAACCTATAGAGGAAGCAGACACCCCAGTCCAGGCCCCTAGCAACCACAGGGTCTGCTTCCTCTATAGTTACGCTACTGGCGTCTATACATAATAAACACAAATATTGCACAGTTAAAATAAAATGAAGACATTTGGCTCAAGGGTCCCTAGCGATCCTTACCTTCCTGACTAACGGATTCCTCCCCATAAACCTCCACTTCACAGATATTAAGGAACTCTTCTCTCCCGGGAATAACCACACTCACATAGCGACCATCCAGCCCATGACAGAACAGAGTGATGGTGGCTTGGGTGGTGTCACGAACGGTTCCGCACCTGGGATTAAAGTGGATTAGGAAGATGGCAGCAGAAATGTAACATAACAGGAAGCAATGAGCTCATTAGGGTTAAGGTTCTTTTGCTAAAATCTCAGAGCAGAACAATGGGAAGGGAGCAAGATAGCAGCTCCCAGTAGGTATCAGAATAGCACTCAATAGTAAGAAATCCAAGTCCGGCTTGGGACTCCTCCAGTTATATGGGAGTAGGAGAAACAATAGGTTAGCTGAAAGCAGTTCTAATGTGTAGCGCTGGCTCCTTCTGAAAGCTCAGAAGTGATCTTAATATCACTTTTACAGACACCATTCCAAAGAATAGGGAGAATAGAGAATAAGAAGAACCCCCTTAAATATCTTGTTGTGTTATCTAATCCCAGTTACACGGTGTAATATGGTCCTTAACACTCACACGGGGTTGTTATTATCTGCGGAATCTCCAACGCGGATCTCAGCTCCCTGCAGTCTCTCACTGCAGCAGTCCCTCCTGTTGACTATGACCACTGCCTCCACCTTGTATCTCTTCTTCAGGTCCAGCTGCCACCAAGGGGCAAAGTCCTTATTGGTGTGGGCACAGGGATGTACATAATAATTTGTCTCTTTATTCCCATCGACGGCTGTTTGAGCATTGGGTGGAGGATCAAGTGGGTAAACGGAGCTTTGGCTGACACTGACACCTTCCCATCTCGCTAAATTATTTACTAAAACAACAGAAAAGGACAATTTTTCATAGATCAAGTCTAATCTAGTCAAACTAGTCTGCAGAACAAAAACTCCATCTGAAAATTCTACAGGTTCCGAGAGGAGAATCGGATCAGTCCCTGGATCAACTAGTTCTAAGAGCTATCTCTTTCCTCTTATATGATTGGATCCCTTGTGTCTGCTGGGAGGATCTACTCGTGAATAAAGCATCAGAGAGTTTATTGTATGGTCCCCTTATACATTTATATATAGTGACCCCCCCTTAACTGCCCCTTCCCCAGTGTAACCAATCCCAACTGGGCCAGCCTTTCCCCATAACTGAGCCCATTCCCTTTATCAGCTTAGTCGCTCTTCCCTGTACTTTCTCTATTTCATTACTGCCCCCCCTTATATATTTATATATAGTGACCCCCCCTTAACTGCCCCTTCCCCAGTGTAACCAATCCCAACTGGGCCAGCCTTTCCCCATAACTGAGCCCATTCCCTTTATCAGCTTAGTCGCTCTTCCCTGTACTCTCTCTATTTCATTACTGCCCCCCCTTATATATTTATATATAGTGACCCCCCCTTAACTGCCCCTTCCCCAGTGTAACCAATCCCAACTGGGCCAGCCTTTCCCCATAACTGAGCCCATTCCCTTTATCAGCTTAGTCGCTCTTCCCTGTACTTTCTCTATTTCATTACTGCCCCCCCTTATATATTTATATATAGTGACCCCCCCTTAACTGCCCCTTCCCCAGTGTAACCAATCCCAACTGGGCCAGCCTTTCCCCATAACTGAGCCCATTCCCTTTATCAGCTTAGTCGCTCTTCCCTGTACTTTCTCTATTTCATTACTGCCCCCCCTTATATATTTATATATAGTGACCCCCCCTTAACTGCCCCCCCCCCCAGTGTAACCAATCCCAACTGGGCCAGCCTTTCCCCATAACTGAGCCCATTCCCTTTATCAGCTTAGTCGCTCTTCCCTGTACTTTCTCTATTTCATTACTGCCCCCCCTTATATATTTATATATAGTGACCCCCCCCCTTAACTGCCCCTTCCCCAGTGTAACCAATCCCAACTGGGCCAGCCTTTCCCCATAACTGAGCCCATTCCCTTTATCAGCTTAGTCGCTCTTCCCTGTACTTTCTCTATTTCATTACTGCCCCCCCTTATATATTTATATATAGTGACCCCCCCCCTTAACTGCCCCTTCCCCAGTGAAACCAATCCCAACTGGGCCAGCCTTTCCCCATAACTGAGCCCATTCCCTTTATCAGCTTAGTCGCTCTTCCCTGTACTTTCTCTATTTCATTACTGCCCCCCTTATATATTTATATATAGTGACCCCCCCTTAACTGCCCCTTCCCCAGTGTAACCAATCCCAACTGGCCCAGCCTTTCCCCATAACTGAGCCCATTCCCTTTATCAGCTTAGTCGCTCTTCCCTGTACTTTCTCTATTTCATTACTGCCCCCCCTTATATATTTATATATAGTGACCCCCCCCCTTAACTGCCCCTCCCCCAGTGTAACCAATCCCAACTGGGCCAGCCTTTCCCCATAACTGAGTATAACTCCTGCCTGGTTAGGAGGTGGTGTTAGTTCCAGGGTTCCCATGGGTCAATTGTAGCTCAACTCAGAATGTTATACAGAAAGGACTGAGTGGCACTGAGTGCTCTCATCCTATCCCAACTAGACTACTGTAACCTGCTACTACCTGGCCTCCCTAACTCCCATCTCTTCCCCCTACAGTCTGTATAAAACACTGCTGCTCGGCTCCAACTCTCACCCAAGAGAGAACTGGCCCCTTACCTTCTTCCTCTGTAGATTCCTCCCCATAAACCTCCACTTCACAGAGCTGGAGATATTCTTCTCTCCCAGGAATCACCACACTCACATAGCGACCCTCCGTCCCATTACAGGACAGGGTGATGGCGGCTTGGGAGACATCGGTGATGGTGCCGCATCTGGGTGAAATGGAAAGAAATGACATTAATTCCTCTTATGTTTATTGGCACTGGGGAAGAATTGCTTCTCCCTCCCATTTACACCCCCTTATAAAAATGATCCCTTTATGTAACCCTGAGAAAGTGAAGGCAATAAGGCAAAAGAGAACTCTTGCCCTGTTTCATCACTGGGGATTAAGCACTAAGGGAATTGGCCCTAATTTGGACAATACAATCACTATTACCCAAATCACATGAGGAGTGGAACTTGCAACTCTAGGGCTACAGTGCTGTAAGGTTTTGCCACCAATATTTGCATTTTAGTCTGAGGTGGGTATAAAGCTGCCCCAACAAAAAGTTCAGCATTTTGTCCAAATCTCCACAGGTTAGGAACAGTATCAATGGGGCTATTACAGGTATGCAGCCTGTTATCTGGAAACCCAATATCCAGAAAGTTCTGAATTATGCAAAAGCCTTCTCCCATAGACTCCATTTTAAGGTAATAATTTACATTTTTGAAAGATATTTCCTTTTTCTCTGTAATAATAAAACAGTACCTGTACTTGATCCCAACTAAGATATAATTACCCCTTATTGGGGGCAGAACAGCCCTATTGGGTTTATTTAATGGTTAAATGATTCCCTTTTCTCTGTAATAATAAAACAGTACCTGTACTTGATCCCAACTAAGATATAATTACCCCTTATTGGGGCAGAACAGCCCTATTGGGTTTATTTCATGGTTAAATGATTCCCTTTTCTCTGTAATAATAAAACAGTACCTGTACTTGATCCCAACTAAGATATAATTACCCCTTATTGGGGGCAGAACAGCCCTATTGGGTTTATTTAATGGTTAAATGATTCCCTTTTCTCTGTAATAATAAAACAGTACCTGTACTTGATCCCAACTAAGATATAATTACCCCTTATTGGGGCAGAACAGCCCTATTGGGTTTATTTAATGGTTAAATGATTCCCTTTTCTCTGTAATAATAAAACAGTACCTGTACTTGATCCCAACTAAGATATAATTACCCCTTATTGGGGGCAGAACAGCCCTATTGGGTTTATTTAATGGTTAAATGATTCCCTTTTCTCTGTAATAATAAAACAGTACCTGTACTTGATCCCAACTAAGATATAATTACCCCTTATTGGGGCAGAACAGCCCTATTGGGTTTATTTCATGGTTAAATGATTCCCTTTTCTCTGTAATAATAAAACAGTACCTGTACTTGATCCCAACTAAGATATAATTACCCCTTATTGGGGCAGAACAGCCCTATTGGGTTTATTTCATGGTTAAATGATTCCCTTTTCTCTGTAATAATAAAACAGTACCTGTACTTGATCCCAACTAAGATATAATTAATTTGGGGGCGGGATTAGGAGGAGTATTAATGAGGAAGTTAGTGAGACGCAGTGTTGTTTGGAACATCAGTAATAAGGGGGAGGTCTCTCAGTGATTCTGTGTCCATTTAGGTGGGACGTTCCTACTCACTAACAAGAGAAATAGATATAAATGAGATGTTTGGGACTCACACTGGGTTGTTGTCAACTGGAAAAATTCCAACACGAATCTCGGCTCCCAACAGGCGCTCACTGTGCTCATCCATCCTGTTCACTATGACCACAGACTCGACTTTGTACCTCTTCTTCAGGTCCAGCCGCCACCAAGCTGGATTGTCCTGACTGGTGTGGGTACAGGGGCTTTTGTGGATATCTGTCACTTTGATGCCATCGATAGCTCTGTCTGCAATAAACTGAGTTCCATGGCCGTAGGTGGAGCTTTGCCGGGCTTCTCCTGATCTCGCCAGATTCAGCTCTACAACTGAAATTGCAATTTGTATTTAAATTGAAACCTGTCCATTCTGGTGCATAAATATGAACCAATGTGTAAGTTCTGATACTGCCCAACATGCGTGCAAAACATTTTGGACTGGGCACATGTTTTTTAATGTCTGTAGCTACTATTAAAAGGGGTGATAACATGTTACACATCATATTGGGTTTTATGAACTTTCATTTGCCGATTTTAATTTGATTACCTGCTGACAAATGAGGAGTGTTGGGGTCAAATGCATGGTGTGGAGACCTAAGTAAAGATCTCCAGCATTAGCACTGGGAGGCAGTACTAATGCCCCACCCTGGGCAGTTGAAGGGCATGTCCAGCCAATGGAACAATGGGAATAGTAGCAAAGGGGGTAGGATCTCAACCCCCGGGACTCTCCAACTGGCTACAGAGGGGCTGGGTGAGTTAGTACAGAGTAGTGATGGGCGAAATGTTTCGGCAGGCATGGATTTGCAGCAAATTTCCGTGTTTCGCCATTGGTGGATTGTTTTGTGAAACGGATGAAAAAATTTGCTGCGTAAAAATTTGCCGCACGTCCAAAAATTGTTGCCGGTGTAAAAAAAGAATAGTCGCAGGGGTCAAAAGAATAGCCGCGCGATTAAATAATAGCTGTGGGCAACAAAATAATAGCTGTGCGACAAAATAATAGCCGCGGGCGACGAAATAATTGCCGCGGGCGACAAAATAATAGCTGTGGGCGAGAAAATAATAGCCGTGAGACAAAATAATAGCCGCGGGCGACAAAATAATAGCTGCAGGCGACGAAATAATAGCCGCAGGTGACAAAAGAATAGCCGCATGACAAAACAATAGCCGCGGGTGACAAAAGAATAGCCGAGGATGACAAAATAATAGTCGCGGGCGACAAAACAATAGCCGCGGATGACAAAAGAATAGTCGCGAGTGTCAAAAGAATAGCCGTGCGATTAAATAATAGCTGTGGGCAACAAAATAATAGCTGTGCGACAAAATAATAGCCGCGGGCGACAAAATAATAGCCGCGGGCGACAAAATAATAGCCGCAGGCGACAAAATAATACCTGTGGGCGACAAAATAATAGGCGTGAGACAAAATAATAGCCGCGGGCGACAAAAGAATAGCCGCAGGCGACAAAACAATAGCCGCATGACAAAACAATAGCCGCGGGCGACAAAAGGATAGCCGTGGATGACAAAAGAATAGTCGCCGGCGACAGAAGAATAGCCGCGGATGACAAAAGAATAGTCGCGGGCAACAATATTTTTTGCTGCACAATATTTTCGCTGCTTCAAGATTTGCAAATTTTTCGGCGAAGCAAAATGGAACAGATTCGCTCATCAATAGCACAGAGTGTTGGGCATAGTGGCTACAGTGCTATGTCTGACCGAATTACTGGCTACTGGATCAGGGAAGGTCCAAGCAACTGACCCCAGCAGAACCATCGAGGAACTAGATTTCCTACAGAGTGGATCACTGCTGGAAATGGGGGCTGCTGCACCTTTGGAGGAAGGGGTACCAAGTGCCTGTGCCCTTAGGGAGAGGGAGCTCTTGCCTGTCTGTGTCGGTGCCCAGGAGTGGGAGTTGGTAAGAGATTCCTGTCCAGTTACCCCCCATGCAGCCTGAGCTGTAAGGCAACTGTTTGTATCTTCAAATATTGAAGATCTGTGGCTTTGCCATATCCTGGCATCACACATGGGTTCTTGTGGGATTTTTTTTTTTTAAAATTCCATTATCATTAATAAGTTCCCTTAGTTTACTGACTTTTCCATCTTTGACTATCACTGCTTTTGTACATAATGAACTGCAATAAACTGACTCTTCTGCCATATTCATACCGACAACTAATTATTCACATTTATTGAAATAAAATGAAGAAATTCAGTCCCCAGCGATCCTTACCTTCCTGGCTCAGAGATTCCTCCCCATAAACCTCCACTTCACAGAGGGTGAGATATTCTGCCCTTCCGGGTATAACCACACTCACATAGCGGCCCTCCAGCCCCTTACACAATAGAGTGATGGTGGCTTCTGAGACATCGGTAACGGTGCCACATCTGTGGAATAAAATAAATGGTAAATTATGAAGCTGCCAAAACAATTTTAACACAAGTGGAAGAAATTACCCCATATACCTCTATATACTGAAAAGATTGAATAATGTGGTTTTTGTCATCATTTTATCTCACAAAGGTTCCCTCTACTTATGAGGGGCCTGGTTCAAATACACCTTCTACCCAACCCTAAAACTTGCATTGATAACCTAAACTTGTAATGGATACCCTAAAACTTGTCATGAATACCCTAAAACTTGTCATGGATACCCTAAAACTTGTCATGGATACCCTAAAGCATGTCAGGATACTCTAAAACTTGTCATGGATACCCTAAAACTTGTCATGGATACCCTAAAGCATGTCAGGATACTCTAAAACTTGTCATGAATACCCTAAAACTTGTCATGAATACCCTAAAACTTGTCATGGATACCCTAAAACTTGTCATGAATACCCTAAAGCATGTCAGGATACCCTAAAACTTGTCATGTATACCCTAAAACTTGTCATGAATACCCTAAAGCATGTCAGGATAACCTAAAACTTGTCATGGATACCCTAAAACTTGTCATGAATACCCTAAAGCATGTCAGGATACCCTAAAACTTGTCATGTATACCCTAAAACTTGTCATGGATACCCTAAAGCATGTCAGGATACCCTAAAACTTGTCATGAATACCCTAAAACTTGTCATGGATACCCTAAAACTTGTCATGAATACCCTAAAGCATGTCAGGATACTCTAAAACTTGTCATGAATACCCTAAAACTTGTCATGAATACCCTAAAGCATGTCAGGATACCCTAAAACTTGTCATGAATACCCTAAAACTTGTCATGGATACCCTAAAGCATGTCAGGATACCCTAAAACTTGTCATGAATACCCTAAAACTTGTCATGGATACCCTAAAGCATGTCAGGATACCCTAAAACTTGTCATGAATACCCTAAAACTTGTCATGGATACCCTAAAACTTGTCATGAATACCCTAAAGCATGTCAGGATACCCTAAAACTTGTCATGAATACCCTTAAACTTGTCATGAATACCCTAAAGCATGTCAGGATACCCTAAAACTTGTCATGGATACCCTAAAACTTGTCATGAATACCCTTAAACTTGTCATGAATACCCTAAAGCATGTCAGGATACCCTAAAACTTGTCATGAATACCCTAAAACTTGTCATGAATACCCTAAAACTTGTCATGAATACCCTTAAACTTGTCATGAATACCCTTAAACTTGGATACCCTAAAACAGACAAAGCACAATATCAGTAACAACTGAAGGTAACAATATTCAAAGGAGAAATTCCCCTTCCAGACAAAGGGCCTGATTCACTAAAGTGCGATAAAAATTATCGCACGCTTTTTTGCGGTAAAAAAGACGCGATAATTTGCGCGCGATTCACCATAGTATTATCGCGTGCGATTATTCGCCATTTTCGCATGCGTTAATTTCCGCGCTGAAAAGAATATGATCGCATGATTCCCTATAACTTAGGCACGCTAAATATCGCATTCGGCTATGCGAAAATTAACCCCTACTACAGGCAGGCGATAAATTATAGAAAAGTACAGTAAATGAGTTTTTGCAATAAAATATGGACTTACAGTGTTATTTATTCAGTCTGTGTCTTTTTACTCAATTTCACTAAAGTCTTGGCATGTATGGAATTTCCCTACTAATATACAGTACTATAGCGGTGAATATTTAGTCGCGCAAAATACATTACTGTGTATATTTTGGCGATTTTTTTTCCGCGATTTTGTAATCTCGCGACTTGCGGACATTTTGTGGCGATTTTGTAATCTCGTGACATGTGCGACTTGGGGCCGTTTTGTGTCAATGAGCCTGAAGCCACCAAACTGAGAGGACATGCCTGGGGTTTCGGACTTGCTACCAGGGGAGAGGCGCTACATTATCAGCGTGCTCCTGCGTGCAGGATATGACCACCCGCCGCTGGGGGACTTAGGGGTCCACGAGAGGAAGAGGGCAATCCTGGCCGAGCTAAGAGAAGGTTTGCTCGCCGGGTTTGCCGTTGATGTGGGCCCCCGCCAGCTCCGACGTCTGTGGTCCGACCTGAAGCGCAGGAGCCCAGAACTGGTCGCTGAAATTAGAGAAGGTAATTATTGGACTTTATTATGCTGTTACAGTATACGTTCAGTAAAAGATTTAGCAAGTAATTTGAACTAAAGGTACAAATGTCAGAAATGTCAGGGATGATGAAAGTAACATAGTAACATAGTAAGTTGGGTTGAAAAAAGACATACGTCCATCACGTTCAACCATAATGCCAGTGAGGAACTGAAACGTTGCTCACAATAAACCTCTGAATATTATTTCACATCTTCGTGACTCCTTGTGAAAATCCTGTGTGTGCCGGCACCCCATGCCTGTCTAGATTTGGTTTTGCCACAGGCACCCAGGTGTTATTGTTCCTTATGGTGTGCAGCTTCCCAGCACTTCCTATTGTATATATATATACACACACACATATATATATATATATACACATCTATTTTCAAATACATATGCATAAATAAGTTTAAAGCAGGGGGGAAGCAGCAGGGAGCGGCCCATAGTGTGAGTCATTTGGGGGAAGGGCCATGAATGTTTTAGGGGGCCCCCGGCTAACAATGTCTGTGTGTCCTTTGTATTGATGTGAGGGTTCACAGGGGGAGGGGCCATTGGGGGCGTGGGAGGAGGGGGGCCCAAAAAATGTTCTTGTGAGGGGCCCCGTTATTTATGATGGTGTATGAATGTATATATATAATATATTACACAAAATAACATCTTGCAATACTATTTCACAGAACTTCAGCTGGCGCCTCCTCCCCAGGCCCAACCCCAGGCCCTCCAGCCTCTACTGGCCCAGCAGGCTCTAACGGCCCCAGCGGCCCGACCTGCGGCCCCCGAGGCCCATCCACCGGCCCCTGAGGCCCAACAATTGGCCCCAGAGGCCCGACCAGAGGCCCCAGGATCTAGCCAGGCCCCAGACTCTGACGAGGCCGAGGAGGCCATGGAGGCCCCGGACACCCCCCCTTTACTCCTCCCCCAGTTTGAGCCCACTTTCCCCGGCCCTTGGGTTCCCCCCCAGCCCCCCGGATGCCAGCCACCAGGTTCTCCTGCCGAGGAAGGCCCACAACATCGGTCCATGCGGGAGGACCTGGACAATGTGAGGGCTGAGCTGGCCCAGCTCCGGGGGGAAGTTGCTGAACTGAGGAGGGACTTTCAGGAACTCAAGGGCAGCAAGCCCTAAGTTTCCCCCCCCCCCCTTTTTTATTTTAAGTAAAAGTTTTTAGTTTTCTACTTTTGAACTGAGTAATGTCTCATTATTTTTCCTTCCTTGATATGGTATTCTATACTTCCATGTAGTTTCCCCTACACTCTTACATTTACCAGTAACACATCAATATGCTATATGGGTTAAATGTTTGCAAATATTCTGCCAACAATTTTGCCTTTAGCCCATTTTGCTGAATAGTAAAACTTGCGCTAATTAGTACGTAGCGTATTTTCTGGCGAGTGGGATAACTGCCAATCCAATGTTTTGTTGCCAGAATAATTGCAATATTATATTTGTCCCCGTTTAATAAAGTGCCCATAACATATTTGCCATTTATTCTGTGTCTAAAATCTCCCACTTAATTTAAGCCACTTTAGCAAACGGACCCCTAAGTATTTGGCTAAATATTCTTAAATGCCCCCCCCCCCCCCATTTTATTATCTCTAGCACTTTTTTTTTTTTCTTACTTAGATTTTTATAATTTTTGAGGTTTTTTTGCAAATAAACTTTTATACAGCACCTCTCTAGCACTCTGTGCTCTCCCAGGGCAAAATGTCGCCATTTTTATGCTGCCGATTGTCGCGTATTAATTAGCGCATGCGATAAATAGCCTGCATGCGGAAAATACCGCATTGAAATACCGCGCGTAAAAAAGCGCGAGTATGCTTATAGTGAATCGTGCGATAAATCGCCAAAATTAAGACGCGGTAAAATTTTTTGCGCACGTTAAGTTGCACTTTAGTGAATCAGGCCCACAGAGAGAAGCCATTGACTCTATTGGGAAGGGGGTACCACGTATGTTCATCATGTAAAGTGAGTGATGACTTGTTGGGTTACTGTATCCTTTTGTATTTGAATATTCTGCTCAGAATGACAATTATGGAGGTATTTGGGACTCACACGGGGTTGTTATTATCTACTGAATCTCCAATACGAATCTCAGCTGCTAGTAGACGGCTACTGCAACAGTCCCTCCTGTTGACTATGACCACTGTCTCCACCTTGTATCTCTTCTGCAGGTCCAGCCGCCACCAAGGCTGATAGTCCTCCTGGGTGTGGGAACATGGGTTTCTCATGATATTCGTCCCTTTAATGCCATCAATAACTGTCTCAGCTGTGTACGTATGTCCGTAGAAGGAACTTTGCTGGGCTTTTCCTGATCTTGCCAGGTTTTTATCTGCAATTTAAATTTGAATATTTCATTAAAAAATGTCCTTTCACAGCACAGAAACCAATTCCAGTTCTATTTCTGCCCTCTGTATGGCTACACACACAGATATACAATGGACGCATCATTTAAATCCTATTGGTGCACATCTTTCGGGTATTGAGTGTCCACAATAATTAGTACTAATTTAGAGACTGATTAATACAAATATGGCTCACCCAACAGATCTTACCTTCCTGCCTCGGAGAGTCCTCCCCATAGACCTCGACTTCACAGAGGGTGAGAAATTCTGCCCTCCCAGGAATCACCACACTCACATAGCGACCCTCCATCCCATTACAGTGTAGAGTGATGGTGTCTTCTGAGATGTCGTTGATGATCCCACATCTGGGGAATAGAAAAGTTAGCTTTGCTCATTGCTTTAATGAAAACACTACAATTAATGAACAATTTATTTAGGACATGAGTTTTTGGATGGCAGAGTTGGTGTTTGTGTTGTACTAGTTCCTTTCTCTCCCATTCTTATATTGTACTGTATATTCTATGAAGAGCTCGACTTGGACTTGGTTTTTAAAGATTTGCCCTATATATCTAGGCTAATTTCTCCAGGATTATCCCTGGTAATTTAGCCTGCCCCATATGGAATCCTGGTTCCCGTGTATCCCTAGTACCAAACCTGCCCAATATTTACATTATAATATGGGATTATTACTTGCTTGCCTAAATTACTTCTGTATGATATACATTTACTGATCATCTAGTATAAATAAATCTAAAGCAACTGGACTTGTTGAGTAATCACTGAAGACGTTTCACTACTCATCCGAGTAGCTTCTTCAGGCCATCTGACTGGTATGGGAAGTCCTCAGCATATGTACTCTTCCACTACTCATCCGAGCAGCTTCTTCAGGTCATCTGACTGGTATGGGAAGTCCTCAGCATATGTACTCTTCCACTACTCATCCGAGCAGCTTCTTTAGTTCAACTGACTGGTATGGGAAGTCCTCAGCATATGTTCTCTTCCACTACTCATCTGAGCAGCTTCTTCAGGTCATCTGACTGGTATGGGAAGTCCTCAGCATATGTACTCTTCCACTTCTCATCCGAGCAGCTTCTTCAGTTCAACTGACTGGTATGGGAAGTCCTCAGCATATGTTCTTTTCCACTACTCATCCGAGCAGCTTCTTCAGTTCAACTGACTGGTATGGTAAGTCCTCAGCATATGTACTCTTCCACTACTCATCCGAGCAGCTTCTTCAGTTCAACTGACTGGTATGGGAAGTCCTCAGCATATGTACTCTTCTACTGCTCATCCGAGTACCTTCTTCAGTTCAACTGACTGGTATGGGAAGTCCTCAGCATATGTACTCTTCCATTACTCATCCGAGTAGCTTCTTCAGTTCAACTGACTGGTATGGGAAGTCCTCAGCATATGTACTCTTCCATTACTCATCCGAGTAGCTTCTTCAGTTCCACTGACTAGTATGGGAAGTCCTCAGCATATGTACTCTTCCACTAATCCAATCACAATAGCACTGTAACTCTTCAGAAAGGTGATATCTGAAACTCACAGAGGGGTGAATGCTGGGGGGTTACTTTGAAAGGATTACCAAAGTATCATGCAATTCTTCAAAACAGGTGTTACTTGTTAGAGTTGCATGAATGGATGTGTGAAGAGTTCTGAAACTGCCGGGGTACAGCATTGTATGCAGCAGACAGATGGTGTCGAAGTCCCCGCCTCTGTTTAGAGATGGTTTCACCACTTTAACATGAATGGCCTCTTTTCAATGATTACTTAACAAGTCCAGTTGCTTTAGATTTATTTATACCAGATATACCATGACCTGAATGAATGAAAATCTTCACAGTCACATTTACTGATCAGTAAGCATCTTCCCATAGTCCTAAAGGATCTTCCAACTGTCCCTCCCAGATGTGGCAATGGGTTCTGCTTTGGGTCGGGTTTAGACTGTTAATGAGGAGCTCATTAGGCACTGAGACAGGAAGGTACCAGCTAAAGAACCAGAGTGAAGTATCATTTGGAATGTAAAGACTCTTTGACTGTACAGTTAGTAAAAACAAAGGAAAGGTTTCTCAGTGACATTCCTACTCACAAATAAATAAAATAAATACAATGGAGATGTTCGGGACTCACACTGGGTTGCTGTTATGTGGGTCTTTTCCAACACGAATCTCGGCTCCCAACAGGCGCTCACTGTGTTCATCCCTCCTGTTCACTATGACCACAGACTTGACATTGTACCTCTTCTTCAGGTCCAGCCGCCACCAAGCTGGATTGTCCTGACTGGTGTGGGTACAGGGGCCTTTGTCGATATCTGTCACTTTGATGCCATCGATAGCTCTGTCTGCAATAAACTGAGTTCCATGGCCGTAGGTGGAGCTTTGCCGCACTTCTCCTGATCTCGCCAGATTCAGCTCTACAACTGAAATTGCAATGGAAACCTGTCCATTCTGGTGCATAAATACGAACAAATGTGTAGGTTCTGATACTGCCCAACAGGCGTTCAATATAAGGTACAAAGCATTTTGGACTGGGCACCCTTCCACTGTCTGTAGCTACTATTAAAAAGGGTGATAACATGTCACGCATCATATTGGGTTTGATGAACTTTCATTTGCTGATTTTACTTTGATTACCTGCTGACAAATGAGGAATGTTGGGGTGAAATGCATGGGTTCTTTTGGGATTTTTAAAAAAATTCCCTTATCATTAAATAAGTTCCCTTAATTTACAGACTTTTCCTTCTTCAACCGTGATGGTCAAAGAAGGAAATGTTGGTTTGGGGGTTCATTATGCACAAAAGCAGTGGTTGCTTACTGAACCCCAACACTGCCGTAAACTGACTCTTCTGCCATTTTCATACTGATTCTTGTCTTTGTGACTAATTATCCACACTTATTGAAATAAAATGAATAAATTCAGTCCCCAGCGATCCTTACCTTCCTGGCTAAGCGATTCCTCCCCATAAACCTCCACTTCACAGAGGGTGAGATATTGTACCCGTCCGGGAATCACTACACTCACATAGCGGCCCTCCAGCCCCTCACAGAAAAGAGTGATGGTGGCTTCTGAGACATCGGTAACGGTGCCGCATCTGTGGTATAAGATAATTGGTAAATTATGAAGCTGCCAAAATAATTTTAACACAAGAGGAAGAAATTACCCCATATACCTGTATATCCTGAAAAGATTATTCATAATAATAACAATAATAAGAAGAAGAATGTGGTTTTTGTATAATTTTTTCTCACAAAGGTGTTGAGGGGCCTGGTTCAAAACATCTACCCTACCTTAAAACCTGTCATGGATACCCTAAAACTTGTCATGGATACCCAAACACTTGTCATGGATACCCTAAAACTGGTCAAGCATAACCTAAAATGTGTGAACGATTGTTATGGATACTCTGAAATCTGTGAAGGATAACTTAAAACTTGTCATGGATACCCTAAAACTTGTCATGTATAGCCTAAAACTTGTTAAGAATACTGATGTCATGGATACCCTACAAATTTTCAAGGATACTCTATAATTGGTCAAGGATACCCTAAAACTTATCATGGATACCCTAAAACTGGTCATGGGGAACCTAACCCTTGTCAAGGATACCCTAAAATTGGTCAAGGATATCCTAAAACTTTGGATAACTTTTTCAGGTTAGTAAGGGCAACTGTTGACTCGTGAAGCAGAGCAAAGATAACAGTGGCTAAGAGAGCCATGGATTACAGAATCTGGGTAACAGACAAAGCACAATATCAGTACAACTGTACAACTGAACAACTGAAGGTAACAATATTCAAAGGAGAAATTCCCCTTCCAGACACAGAGAGAAGCCATTGTCTCTATTGGGAAGGTGGTACCACTTTTGCTCATCATGTAGTGATGACTTGTTGGGTTACTCTATCCTTTTGTATTTGAATGACAATTATGGAGGTATTTGGGACTCACACTGGGTTGTTATTATCTACTGAATCTCCAATACGGATCTCAGCTCCCATTAGACGGCTACTGGAACCGTCCATCCTGTTGACTATGACCACTGTCTCCACCTTGTATCTCTTCTGCAGGTCCAGCCGCCACCAAGGCTGATAGTCCTCCTGGGTGTGGGTACATGGGTTTTTCCCCATATTGGTCCCTTTAATGCCATCAATAGCTTTCTCAGCTCCGTGCTGATATCCGTTGACAGAACTTTGCTGGGCTTTTCCTGATCTTGCCAGGTTTATATCTACAACTTAAATTTGAATATTTCATTAAAAAATGTCCTTTCACAGCACAGAAACCAAGTCCAAATGAAGAGATTGACAAATGATGATGGCTCACTGAGTTTAAACCCTTTTACTGCCCAATAAACCAGTTGTAATGTGTGTTACACTATGGGGCCGATTTAATAAAACTAGAATTTTTCTGGCTTTGAAAATCATATCAATTGGATTGAATTTAAATGCCCATTCATATCCAAGAATCTTCTTTATTTTTTCCCGAACAGGAAGTGCTCCAACGGCCATTTTAGGAGCATTAGCGCTCATTCTTGGAAAACAATAAAGTTTCACTTGAAAATGGGTAAAATAGAAAACAATGATGGGATTAACTTCCCCTTGAAAATATGTCAAAGGCAGTTCATCCAGTTTTAGGCTGAAAGTGAAGAAACCACCATTATTCCTTGGGTGCTGCTTGAGACCATTCCCAAGGAAGAGAATAATAACCCTACAGAACATATACTAGTCAATTCCTTGATTTTTGTCCCAGGAAGCTCTTTCCATTACTATATCCTGCTGAAAGAGCTTACAAGCTGAAGGATAAGGGAGACATTGGGTGTAGGGGGGCTCTATTTCTGCCCTCCGTATGGCTACATACACAGATATACAACATTTAAATTTAGCTAAAAGGCACCTATAGGTGCATACCTTCAGGTATTGAGTGTCCATGATGATTAGTAGTAATAGAGACAAATATGGCTCACCCAACCCAACTTACCTTCCTGCCTGGGAGATTCCTCCCCATAGACCTCAACTTCACAGAGGGTGAGAAATTCTGCCCTCCTGGGAATAACCACACTCACATAGCGACCCTCCATCCCATTACAGTGTAGAGTGATGGTGTCTTCTGAGATGTCGTTGATGATCCCACATCTGGGGAATAGAAAAGTTAGCTTTGCTCATTGCTTTAATAAAAAAACGCTACAATTAATGAATAATTTAGTTAGTACATGAGATTTTGGATGGTAGCGTTGTTGTTTGTGTTGTATTAGTTCCTTTCTCTCCCATTCTTATATTGTACTGTATATTCTATGAAGAGCTCTCCTTGGACTTGGTTTTTAAAGATTTGCCCTATATATCTAGGCTAATTTCTCCAGGATAGTCCTGCCCTGCCAAAGCCTGCCCAGCCCCATACTGAATCCTGCATTCCGTGTATCCCTGCCCAATATTAATATTATAAAATGGAGTATTACTTGCTTGCCTACATTAGTTCTGTATGATATACATGTACTGATCGGGAAGCATCTTCCCATAGTCCTGATGGATCTTCCAACCGTCCTTCACAGATGTGGAAATGGATTCTGCTTTGGGTCGGGTTTAGAGTGTTAATGAGGAGCTCATTAGGCTGAGGAGCTCATTAGGCACCGAGACAGTAAGGTACCAGCTAAAGCGCCAGATTGAAGTGCCATTTGGAATGTAAAGACTATTTTTTTTCAACTGTACTGGAGAAGCTTCTCAGTGATGCTGTGTCTATTTGGGTCGGACGTTCCTACTCACAAACAAATAAAATAAATACAATGGAGGTGTTTGGGACTCACACTGGGTTGTTGTTCTGTGGGACGTTTCCAACACGAATTTCGGCTCCTCTCAGACGCTCACTGTGTTCATCCATCCTGTTCACTATGACCACAGACTCAACTTTGTACCTTTTCTTCAGGTCCAGCCGCCACCAAGCTGGATTGTCCTGACTGGTGTGGGTACAGGGGCTTTTGTGGATATCTGTCACTTTGATGCCATCGATAGCTCTTTCTGCATAAAACTGAGTTCCATGGCCGTAGGTGGAGCTTTGCCGGGCTTCTCCTGATCTCGCCAGATTCATTTCTACAACTTAAAATTTAATTTTTTTATTATCAACCAAACTTTTAGAAGACAGGAGCGAAACTCCAACTTCAGCACTGGAACTTGCCTTACTATTTCCATCTTGTCTTACTATTTCCATCTTGTCTTACTAGTTCCATCTTGTCTTACTAGTTCCACCTTTCCTTACTAGTTTCACCTTTCCTTACTAGTTCTATCTTGTCTTACTAGTTCCACCTTGCCTTACTAGTTCCACCTTGCCCTACTGTCTCCATCTTGCCCTACTGTCTCCATCTTGCCCTACTAGTTCCACCTTGCCTTACTAGTTCCACCTTGTCTTACTCGTTCCACCTTGTCTTACTCGTTCCACCTTGCCTTACTAGTTCCACCTTGCCCTGCTGTCTCCATCTTCCCCTACTGTCTTCATCTTGCCATACTCGTTCCACCTAGCCTTAATTTTTCCACCTTGCCTTACTTTTTCCACCTTGCCTTACTACTTCCACCTTGCCTTACTAGTTTCACCTTGCCCTACTGTCTCCATCTTCCCCTACTGTCTTCATCTTGCCCTACTGTCTCCATCTTGCCCTACTGTCTCCACCTTGCCTTACTTTTTCCATCTTTCCCTACTGTCTTCATCTTCCTCTACTTTCAACAAAAATCTCCCATAGATGTCAGTGGTAGCCCCTCTATATCTTTCATAATCCTAATTAAAATCTACACCCAGCTTGTCCACCTTCCTATAGAATGTTCTTGGGTTACAGATAGCTTTATCTCTATGGACGTCTTGTTGGTCCCTTGATGTTCTCCATTGTCTTATCCATCCATTGCTATACCCATCTGTCATGCAAATGCTTATCAGAAAAGAAATGTCCTGTTCAATCTTTTGGATGTTGATTTATTACCAACAGAAATTCTTCCACAAAAGGAAACCACAATTTTCCAATTGGAATGAAAGCCAATGAAACCCAACACCTAAAGCAGTTTGTTTGTATTGTTTTCCACTGCTGTAATCACATAAACAAGAAAAGGTTTTAATTTGCGTAATAACTTTTAGAAGTAAATTTCGAGACTGGGAAATAATTATATAACAGTTGGATAAGGTTGGAAAAGAGCAAATTAGATTGTCGAGGGGCCAGTTATACTTCCATAAGGTGAAACCAGAGATAACTCAAGGATATTCCGTGGGAACATTGGGCAAACTGGGTCAGGGAGATATTTCATAGAGATATAGTGCCACTGACACCTACATTTTGGATTCTTGATACTGATATCTGTGTATTATGCATTATTAAGAGACATAATATAACGGTGCAAACTGGTTCTTCTCCTTTAGTAGATTTCCCAGCTTGTTCCTTACCTTCCTGATTGGGAGATTCCTCCCCATAGACTTCAACTTCACAGAGAGTGAGAGGTCCCTTGCGTCCTGGAATAACCACACTGAGATAACGACCCTCCATTCCATTGCAAAACAAAATATTTGTTGCTTGAGAGACATCATTGATGGTGCCACATCTGGCAGAAAGGACAATTAGTTCATTAATATGCCAGCAGGGCTTAGTGGTTTTTTATTTTTTTCAATTTAAGCCCCCTTAGATGTCCAGCCTTTGCCCAGAGCCCCACCCCTGCAGTACAAAACAGTGTATCAATCACCGTTTCAAGAATGTCTAGGGCAGCAAATACATATTTAACCCAAACGTCATCCAAATGACCTTCAGGCTGAGCTTCCAGGTGTATTTAGAACATCAAATGGCCATTCTTCCTAATTCCTTCAGGCTAACCCCCCCGCCACTATTTCAAGCTGCCCATGGGGCAAACCTACACTTTGGAAGCCACTGTGATAGGCTTAGGGGAGATGTAAGCAGTGCCGTTGCCTATTGGAACTTAGCTCCAAAACTGGATTTGGCTTTTGACACAGTGGGGACAAGAGCTGTATTGGTGAATGACTACCTTCGATAACTGAGCTTGAAGCAGGGGGAGTTCTGAGACAGGGGCAAAACAGAACTGTCAGATTAGGCGAGGGCACCTTATTAAAGAAATACTGGACAATTACTGTACTTTAAACATTACCAATTGAAAATACATCATGATCACCAGATCCAGCTCATTATATTGAAGTCCCATGGATATTGTCATTGGATAAAATAGTTACTCCAGGGCCAGAACTAGGGGGAGGCAAAGGAGCCCCTGGCCTAGGGTGCAAGCTTGGAGGGGTGCCAGGCAAGTACCTCTCCTGCCTACCCCTGGTTTATGCTTCCTTGCAGGGGCCTAGTTGGCTTGGCCGTCCCTAGTTTACTCTTCCACAGCCTCCATCAGAAATTATGGGTGGCTATACAAGGAAATTAGTTGAGTTCTATCCTACAGTGATGAATGCAGGGGGTACAGAGGCACCATCACGGCCCAGATACTGCTTCATTTGCTTGGGAGTGAGAGGACCAAAGTAGCCCCTACTCAAAAATCCAAAGTGATGGGTGGAAATGCCTCATGATGATACCGTATATATTGATATCACAAAGAAAGAGAGAAAGTGGAACTCACACAGGGTTGTTGTTTGTTGGTGAATCTCCAACACGAATCTCTGCACCTTTCAGGCGCTCGCTGCAACAATCTCCCCTATTCACTACAATCACGGACTTGACCTTGTACCGTTTCTTCAGGTCCAGCTGCCACCAAGGTTGATATTCGTTATTGGTGTGGGTACATGGACCTTGGTGGAGATCTGTCAGTTTAACACCATCGATAGCTCTTCCAGCCGTTAACACAAGTGCATGGTTATAGTCAGAGCTTTGTTTGGCTTCCCCGGATCTTGCCAGGTTTACTCCTAAAACTAAAGTTGTAATGTAATGTTAAAGATGAAGCCTTCTTACAGTTCCGATGTCATTGTTGATGTGAAATATATATTCTTTTTACACAAATATATGTTGTAAAATAATAGAAAAACTATAGAAGAAAAATAAACCCAACTTGGAGCTTGAGAAGTCAATATTGATGGATTCCCATTGATTCTCACTGCCTCTACTGAAGCAAAGCCAATATTACCAGCAGATCTTACCTTCCTGGTTTGGAGATTCCTCCCCATAAACCTCCACTTCACAGAGGGTGAGATATTCTGCCCTTCCGGGAATAACCACACTCACATAGCGACCCTCCATCCCATTGCAAGAGAGGGTGATGGTGGCTTGGGAGACATCAGTGATGGTTCCACATCTGAAGAACCCAACACACATTGACTGGATTACTAAATGGTATCAGGATCAAAGGAACGATTTACATTTGACCTTTTATGTTATAGTTATCAAAATCTAAAATCCATGATCCCACGAGCAAAGCAGCATTATCCTTATCCCTAACAGAAACAATGATTATCTAGAAGAAAGTGTGCTGTGATAGAACAACAACTCTTGCCAATGTTCATAGGATATATTCCCCTCCCAGACACATATGGACCATGTAGTAAAAGTGGCAAAGTTTGTCTCAGGTCTAGTAACCCGTAGCAACCACTCAGCAGGTAACAATTACTGGTTAAGTGTTTCAAAGCAAACATCTGATTGAATTAGTAAGTCTATGCACCCTGGAACTGGTTAATTCTCTGTAGATACAGATGGGGTCAGTATTTGAACACACACAAAGAATACAAAGATAAAGGGGTGTCTGGAACTCACATAGGGTTGTCATTATCGGCTGAATCTCCAATAAGAATCTCAGCTCCAAATAAGCGCTCACGGTGCTCATCCATCCTGTTCACTATGACCACTGTCTCGATCTTGTATCTCTTCTCCAGCTGTAGCTGCCACCAAGGTGCAGTGTCATTATTGGTGTGGGCACATGGGTATTTAGAGACATTTGTCTCTTTGCTGCCATCAATAGCCCTTTCAGGAGTGAACTGAGGTCCATTGATGTATAAGGAGCTTTGCTTGGCCTCCCCCTTTCTTGCCAGATTCATCTCTGAAACTTAAATTTTAAAATTATATCACAGACTGTCCCATCTGGAAACCACACATTGGTGTACTAATCAAATTAGTTAACTGAAAGCAAAGCAGATGCTTGATCATCATCATCACTACCAACACCACCATCATCATCATCACCACCACCACCATTATCATCATCATCACCACCATCATCATCATCACCACCACCACCACCATCATCATCAACACCAACACCACCATCATCATCATCACCACCACCACCATTATAATCATCATCATCACCACCACCACCATCATCATCACCACCACCATCATCACCACCACCTTCACCACCACCATCATCACCACCACCACCACCATCATCATCACCACCACCACCACATCATCATCATCACCACCACCACCAACATCATCATCATCACCACCACCACCATCATCATCATCATCACCACCATCATCATAACCACCATCATCATCACCACCGCCATCATCATCATCATCATCATCATCATCACCACCATCATTTAAATCAGTGCTGTCCAACTTCTGTTGTACCGAGGGCCGGAATTTTTCCGACCTACGTGGTGGAGGGCCGATAATGGAAACCAGTTTTGACCACTCCCCTTTTTGAAACTGCACCCACTTGAAACCACACCCATGTTATCACATGACCATACCCATATTAATGGTTGTAGTACAGCAAAAACCTGCCATACTCTGCCTGCCCTAACCTGCCTGTGTGTGCCATACTCTGCCTTCCCTACCCTGCCTGTGTGTGCCATACTCTGCCTTCCCTACCCTGCCTGTGTGTGCCATACTCTGCCTTCCCTACCCTGCCTGTGTGCCATACTTGGCTGGTTTGTGCCATACTTGGCCTGTGTGTGCCATACTCTGCCTGCCCTACCCTGCCTGTGTGTGCCATACTCTGCCTTCCCTACCCTGCCTGCATGTGCCATACTTTCACTGTGTTTGCCATTCTTGACTGGTTTGTGCCATACTTGGCCTGTGTGTGCCATACTCTGCCTGTGTGTGCCATACTCTGCCTTCCCTACCCTGCCTGTGTGTGCCATACTCTGCTTGCCCTATGATGCCTGTGTGTATGGCACACACAGGCAGCCTACTGTGACACAATGCTGGCACTGCTCCAACAGTCTGCACAATAACTATATATTAAAAAACTTTTTAATTGCAGTACCACCTCAGTATATGTTCTTTTTGTAGTGTGCAGGGATTATTTGTGGGTTTCTACTGCTCCTGAGGTGTGAACAGGGGAACAATGGGAGTGATTACAGCCTGAGCCTGAGGTGTGAACACTGCAGGGGTTGAACAATGCAGAGATTAAAAGGTGTGAACAGTACAGGGGATTACATTTTTAAACAATACAGAGGGATTACAGCCTGAATCTGAGGTGAGAACCATGCAGGGGGGCAGTTAATCTCAGTACTGATACCATTTAAAGCTTACACAAGAGTAAGCCATCAAAGCAGCCAGACAGGTGGGGGGCCACACAGAGGGGGGTCGCGGGCCGCCAGTTGGTCAGCACTGATTTAAATAATAACAAGGGAAATAGCAGAACCTGTGGCCATGGGGTTACATGGGAATATTTTAGTTATGTGTCCAGACACCTACTTAACCCCTATACACCTGGACTAAATACATTTTGCCCACCAGGTGTGTATGTGGGGTTGGGTGGGGGGGATACCCCTTTTACATTTTAAAATAAACTTAATATTTATTTCTAAATTATTTTTTGCCAAAAAGTAAATGTATGAGCCCGTTAGTTCTGTTAAAAAATACAGGATTAATCAGGGTATTAAAATAGTCAAACTTAGAATGCATAAAAACCGCACGGTTTGTTAAATCCTGCTTGAGTAAAAATTAATGTTCAAGTAAATAAATTACAGGTTTTCCTGTAATTTTTTAGAAGTTTAGAATTAGGGCCTTTATGCTCTATGTAATATTTTGTGAGTGAGGATCCCGCTGTCACCCCCCCGAAAGGTCATTCATATTAGGGTTGTACCAAATCACATATTTAGGTGAGTCTAAGCCTTTTTTTCTAGTATTTCGGTCCAAACTCTCTTAAAATCTTTAGTACATTTCCCAGCTTGTTCCTTACCTTCCTGATTGGGAGATTCCTCCCCATAGACTTCAACTTCACAGAGAGTGAGATGTTCCTTGCGTCCTGGAATAACCACACTGAGATAACGACCCTCCATTCCGTTGCAAAACAAAATATTTGTTGCTTGAGAGACATCGTTGATGGTGCCACATCTGGCAGAAAGGACAATTTGTTCATTAATATGCCACCAGGGCTTAGTGGTTTTTTATTTTTTTCAATTTAAGCCCCCTTAGATGTCCAGCCTTTGCCTAGGGCCCCACCCCTGCAGTACAAATACAGAAAAATGTTGGTGTATCAATCACCGTTTCAAGAATGTCTAGGGCAGCAAATACATATTTAACCCAAACGTCATCCAAATGACCTTCAGGCTGAGCTTCCAGGTGTATTTAGAACATCAAATGGCCATTCTTCCTAATTCCTTCAGGCTGACCCCCCCCCTCACCACTATTTCAAGCTGCCCATGGGGCAAACCAACACTTTGGAAGCCACTGTGATGAGGGGAGATGTAAGCAGTGCCGTTGCCTATTGGAAATTAGCTCCAAAACTGGATTTGGCTTTTGACACAGTGGGGACAAGAGCTGTATGGGTGAGTGACTACCTTCGATAACTGAGCTTGAAGCAGGGGGAGTTCTGAGACAGGGGCAAAACAGAACTGTCAGATTAGGCGAGGGCACCTTATTAAAGAAATACTGAACAATTTCTGTACTTTAAACATTACCAATTGAAAATACATCATGATCACCAGATCCTGCTCATTATATTGAAGTCCCATGGATATTGTCATTGGATAAAATAGTTACTCCAGGGCCAGAACTAGGGGGAGGCAAAGGAGCCCCTGGCCTAGGGTGCAAGCTTGGGGGGGTGCCAGGCAGGTACCTCTCCTGCCTACCCCTGGTTTATGCTTCCTTGCAGGGGCCTAGTTGGCTTGGCCGTCCCTAGTTTACTCTTGCACAGCCTCCATCAGAAATTATGGGTGGCTATACAAGGAAATTAGTTGAGTTCTATCCTACAGTGATGAATGCAGGGGGTACAGAGGCACCACCACAGCCCAGATACTGCTTCATTTGCTTGGGAGTGAGAGGACCAAAGTAGCCCCTACTCAAAAATCCAAAGTGATGGGTGGAAATGCCTCATGGGGATAACGTATATATTGATATCACAAAGAAAGAGAGAAAGTGGAACTCACACAGGGTTGTTGTTTGTTGGTGAATCTCCAACACGAATCTCTGCACCTTTCAGGCGCTCGCTGCAACAATCTCCCCTATTCACTACAATCACGGACTTGACCTTGTACCGTTTCTTCAGGTCCAGCTGCCACCAAGGTTGATATTCGTTATTGGTGTGGGTACATGGACCTTGGTGGAGATCTGTCAGTTTAACACCATCGATAGCTCTTCCAGCCGTTAACACAAGTGCATGGTTATAGTCAGAGCTTTGTTTGGCTTCCCCGGATCTTGCCAGGTTTACTCCTAAAACTAAAGTTGTAATGTAATGTTAAAGATGAAGCCTTCTTACAGTTCCGATGTCATTGTTGATGTGAAATATATATTCTTTTTACACAAATATATGTTGTAAAATAATAGAAAAACTATAGAAGAAAAATAAACCCAACTTGGAGCTTGAGAAGTCAATATTGATGGATTCCCATTGATTCTCACTGCCGCTACTGAAGCAAAGCCAATATTACCAGCAGATCTTACCTTCCTGGTTTGGAGATTCCTCCCCATAAACCTCCACTTCACAGAGGGTGAGATATTCTGCCCTTCCGGGAATAACCACACTCACATAGCGACCCTCCATCCCATTGCAAGAGAGGGTGATGGTGGCTTGGGAGACATCAGTGATGGTTCCACATCTGAAGAACCCAACACACATTGACTGGATTACTAAATGGTATCAGGATCAAAGGAACGATTTACATTTGACCTTTTATGTTATAGTTATCAAAATCTAAAATCCATGATCCCACGAGCAAAGCAGCATTATCCTTATCCCTAACAGAAACAATGATTATCTAGAAGAAAGTGTGCTGTGATAGAACAACAACTCTTGCCAATGTTCATAGGATATATTCCCCTCCCAGACACATATGGACCATGTAGTAAAAGTGGCAAAGTTTGTCTCAGGTCTAGTAACCCGTAGCAACCACTCAGCAGGTAACAATTACTGGTTAAGTGTTTCAAAGCAAACATCTGATTGAATTAGTAAGTCTATGCACCCTGGGACTGGTTAATTCCCTGTAGATACAGATGGGGTCATACAGTATTTGAACACACACAAAGAATACAAAGATAAAGGGGTGTCTGGAACTCACATAGGGTTGTCATTATCGGCTGAATCTCCAACAAGAATCTCGGCTCCTAATAAGCGCTCACGGTGCTCATCCATCCTGTTCACTATGACCACTGTCTCGATCTTGTATCTCTTCTCCAGCTGTAGCTGCCACCAAGGTGCAGTGTCATTATTGGTGTGGGCACATGGGTATTTAGAGACATTTGTCTCTTTGCTGCCATCAATAGCCCTTTCAGGAGTGAACTGAGGTCCATTGATGTATAAGGAGCTTTGCTTGGCCTCCCCCTTTCTTGCCAGATTCATCTCTGAAACTTAAATTTTAAAATTATATCACAGACTGTCCCATCTGGAAACCACACATTGGTGTACTAATCAAATTAGTTAACTGAAAGCAAAGCAGATGCTTGATCATCATCATCACTACCAACACCACCACCATCATCACCATCAACACCACCATCATCATCATCACCACCACCACCATTATCATCATCATCACCACCACCACCATCATCATCATCATCACCACCACCACCACCACCACCATCATCATCATCATCAACAACACCACCACCATCAGCATCATCACCACCACCATTATCATCATCACCACCACCACCATCATCATCACCACCACCATCATCACCACCACCTTCATCATCACCACCACCATCATCACCACCACCACCATCATCATCACCACCACCACCACCACCATCATCATCATCATCACCACCACCACCATCATCATCATCATCACCACCACCACCATCATCATAACCACCATCATCATCACCACCGCCATCATCATCACCACCATCATATAAATAATAACAAGGGAAATAGCAGAACCTGTGGCCATGGGGTTACATGGGAATATTTTAGTTATGTGTCCAGACACCTAGTTAACCCCTATACACCTGGACTAAATACATTTTGCCCACCAGGTGTGTATGTGGGGTTGGGTGGGGGGGGATACCCCTTTTACATTTTAAAATAAACTTAATATTTATTTCTAAATTATTTTTTGCCAAAAAGTAAATGTATGAGCCCATTAGTTCTGTTAAAAAATACAGGATTAATCAGGGTATTAAAATAGTCAAACTTAGAATGCATAAAAACCGCACGGTTTGTTAAATCCTGCTTGAGTAAAAATTAATGTTCAAGTAAATAAATTACAGGTTTTCCTGTAATTTTTTAGAAGTTTAGAATTAGGGCCTTTATGCTCTATGTAATATTTTGTGAGTGAGGATCCCGCTGTCACCCCCCCGAAAGGTCATTCTTTTTAAGGTTGTACCAAATCACATATTTAGGTGAGTCTAAGCCTTTTTTTCTAGTATTTCGGTCCAAACTCTCTTAAAATCTAGTGACTTTAGACCACTGGTTAATGGATGATGACTAGTCTTCACATTTTTGGATTTTTTCCATGAGATTTATCTTATTTAAATATACAAATTAGTTTGGATTCAGTTAGAGATTCAGCAGCATCTTTTGTAAAGGGTTTGATATTTGCCCAAATAAAAGAAGGGTTTGGTGCATCCCTAATTCTTTGTTCAAATGTGTAGGTTAAGGTTCCTTTATCCCATAATCCCTTTCACAATATAACATATGAGCAATGTAGAAGGAAGACATTTTATGGAGACCCTGGTTGGTTGGATTCCCTTCTTAGCATCCCCTGTGTGTAGGGGCATCTAGGAACCCTGGTTGGTTGGATTCCCATCTTAGCATCCCCTGTGTGTAGGTGCATCTAGGAACCCTGGTTGGTTGTATTCCCATCTTAGCATCCCCTGTGTGTAGGGCCATCTAGGAACAGTGGTTGGTTGAATTCCCATCTTAGCATCCCCTGTGTGTAGGGGCATCTAGGAACCCTTGTTGGTTGAATTCCCATCTTAGCATCCCCTGTGTGTAGGGGCATCTAGGAACCCTGGTTGGTTGGATTCCCATCTTGGCATCCCCTGTGTGTAGGGGCATCTAGGAACCCTGGTTGGTTGGATTCCCTTCTTAGCATCCCCTGTGTGTAGGGCCATCTAGGAACCCTGGTTGGTTGGATTCCCATCTTAGCATCCCCTGTGTGTAGGGGCATCTAGGAACCTTGGTTGGTTGGATTCCCATCTTAGCATCCCCTGTGTGTAGGGGCATCTAGGAACCCGGGTTGGCTGGATTCCCATCTTAGCATCCCCTGTGTGTAGGGGCATCTAGGAACCCGGGTTGGCTGGATTCCCATCTTAGCATCCCCTGTGTGTAGGGGCATCTAGGAACCCTGATTGGTTGGATTCCCATCTTAGCATCCCCTGTGTGTAGGGCCATCTAGGAACCTTGGTTGGTTGGATTCCCTTCTTAGCATCCCCTGTGTGTAGGGCCATCTAGGAACCCTGATTGGTTGGATTCCCATCTTAGCATCCCCTGTGTGTAGGGGCATCTAGGAACCCTGGTTGGTTGGATTCCCATCTTAGCATCCCCTGTGTGTAGGGCCATCTAGGAACCCTGGTTGGTTGGATTCCCATCTTAGCATCCCCTGTGTGTAGGGCCATCTAGGAACCTTGGTTGGTTGGATTCCCTTCTTAGCATCCCCTGTGTGTAGGGCCATCTAGGAACCCTGATTGGTTGGATTCCCATCTTAGCATCCCCTGTGTGTAGGGGCATCTAGGAACCCTGGTTGGTTGGATTCCCATCTTAGCATCCCCTGTGTGTAGGGGCATCTAGGAACCCTGGTTGGTTGGATTCCCATCTTAGCATCCCCTGTGTGTAGGGGCATCTAGGAACCTTGGTTGGTTGGATTCCCATCTTAGCATCCCCTGTGTGTAGGGCCATCTAGGAACCCTGGTTGGTTGGGTTCCCATCTTAGCATCCCCAGTGTGTAGGGGCATCTAGGAACCTTGGTTGGTTGGATTCCCATCTTAGCATCCCCTGTGTGTAGGGGCATCTAGGAACCTTGGTTGGTTGGATTCCCATCTTAGCATCCCCTGTGTGTAGGGCCATCTAGGAACCCTGGTTTGTTGGATTCCCATCTTAGCATCCCCTGTAAATGTACAGTCATGCCAATTTAAGGGAGGTCCATGGTTGCATTCACTCAACAAATTCAACCAAAGTAACTCAGCAGATATTACCTTGTTGATTTGTAGATTCCTTAACATAAACTTCCACTTCACAGAGTGACAGATATTCTGACCTCCCAGGAATAACCACACTCACATAGCGACCCTCCATCCCTTTGCAGGAGTAAATGGTGATGGCTTGGTTGGTGTCTGTGACTGAGGCGCATCTGGGGAAGGGAACAGATTTAGGGAAAACAATGAGCCCAATAACAATAAATAGAAACTAAGGGATAAGGAATTGCATGAATGTTTCTCTGTTCTTCAACGCACATTGGTTACCAAGTCAGATACTTAAGAGTCTTCCAAACTGATTGTGGGATAATAAATCTAGTATAAATAAATCTAAAACCACTGGACTTGCTAAGTAATCATTGAAGATGTTTCACTACTCATCCGAGCAGCTTCTTCAGTTCAACTGACTGATATGGGAAGTCCTCAGCATATGTACTCTTCAACTAATCCAATCACAATGGCACTTTGTAACTCTTCAGGTGACATCTGAAACTCACAGAGGTGTGAATGTTGTGGGGTTACTTTGAAAGGATTACCAAAGTATCATGCAACTCATCGAAACAGATGTTACTTGTTAGAGTTGCATGAACTAGTCAGTTGAACTGAAGAAGCTGCTCAGATGAGTAGTGAAACGTCTTCAATGATTACTTAACAAGTCCAGTTGCTTTAGATTTATTTATACTAAATATAACATGACCTGGTTGAATGAAAATCTTCATAGTCACTAATTGTGGTTCTTCCTAGTTTGCAACACTTCCGGCATTTGGCGCACAAGTGATGTAAATGCTAAGAGTGCCCTTTGATACAAGTATCTTTAAGCAATAGGGCAATTAGAGGGACTGTAAGTGTGCTAGCTGCCAAAAATGCCTCCTCATGTCTCCTAGTGAAGGACACAGAACAGAGAAACATCATGGAGATGCCTGGGACTCACACTGGGTTGTTATTATTTGCTGAATCTCCAACACGAATCTCGGCTCCCAACAGGCGCTCACTGAATCGATCCATACTGTTCACTATGACCACAGTCTCGACCTTGTACCTTCTCTTCAGGTCCAGCCGCCACCAAGGCTGATAGTTGTTATTGGTGTGGCTACATGGGCTTCTACTGTTATCAGTCTCATCGATGCCATCAATGGCTCTGTCAGCTGTCTGCATGGGTCCATGCATGGAGATAGAGCTCTGCTGGGCTTCTCCTGATCTTGCCAGATTCATGGCTACAAGTTAAGGTTTCATATTACTTTATATTACAAATGGTTCCTTTTTCCCACAGACCAAGGGACAAGCCCTAAGTGTCCCTAATATTTCATATAATCTGGAAACCTTATGGGTACAAAGTAGCTAATAAAAATGCATTATTTTCTCAGTCAGCAATATGGGTTGTCCCTCAGAAACCAGTGGAAGGTCACACTAGCCCTGACCAATTTATGAGCATTTATTTCAGCAATTTGAGAGACAAATATCTGCACAAATAGAATACAAGGTCTAAAAAAAGCCATACCTTCCTCTTGATCCAGTTCTTGTCCATAAACCTCCACTTCACAGAGTGTGAGATACTCGGCTCTCCCAGGAATAACCACACTCACATAGCGACCCTCCATCCCCTCACAGAACAGATTGATGGTGGTTTGGGAGACATTAGTGATGGTGCCGCATCTGGATGGAAGGTTAAAAATAATAGAAAAAGAAAATATCAAGAACAGAACATAGAATTATATTGGGGGTGCTTCTTGGAGTTCCATTATTAGGTGCCCAGATTAAATTTGGTGCAAATTTGGTGCAAATCCAATGTTGTCAGCGTCAGACTGGCCGCCCGGTAGGCCCTGGGGGAAGGCAGCAGGGGCCATTGGGGGGTGCAGGGGCCCCTGAGGCAGGGACCCTGCACCCCCCCAGTTCGACCCTGAACGTTGTTGCACTCCCTACAGAATATTCTGGCTAGTAATACAAGTAGTAGGCAGTCTCAGACATGAAATGGTTATTTGTTGCACAAAACATATTGTTATCCAAAATTCAAAACAATTAATCATACCAAAAGGTCCCTAAACTCCTCCCTCCTAAAGCATTTCACATCATTGGATCTTTAGAGAAGGTATCTGAAGAAGCATCCAATCTTGCCAAACCCATTAGGAGGGAGGAGCTCAGGTACCATGGGACACCTTTTGGTATTATTTTTGTTTTTTTTCACTTTTTGGAGAAATCTATGATTGGTTTATGCACCAAATAAAATGTTTCATGTGTGAGACTGTCTACTACTTGTATTACTATATTGTTTATTCAGGGTCCAGGGCAGTATTAACACATGCGAATGACTCCTAAGTACTTGTTATAACTAATTGTTATGAAATTGTTCTGACTGCAGCTAGGTTCAAGGAAAGTGGCAATATAAACCATTTTCATAAAAATATACTTTTTTAGTAGTATGTGCCATTGGGTAATCCTAAATAGGATTTTTTTAAGTACTAAGGGCCACCCCCTGGGATCATAGGAGTCACAGTGCACACAAACAAGCCAAGGCACACATACATGCTAGGCCCCATCAGCCAATGAATGGGCAGAGTTCTGCCTTTTGCTCCCACACTACTTCCTGTTACAGTTAGAGCTGCATCACTTCCTGTCAGCTGATCTCTGAGGGAGCACACAGCCCATCACTAAATGGCGGCTCAAGGGAAAGGATGTAAAAGGGCAATATTTACTGATATATATATTCCAGTTTGGGGAGATTCTTTAATAGGCCACTTAACATAATATAAACTGTCTGTTGGTTACGTATTCATTCTGGGGGTGTAGTTTCCCTTTAATGTCCCAGTTGCATGGGAAGAAGGGAAGAAGATATAAACCAAGGTTCTCAACTCTAAAATGGAGGCTAGTCATTTTCAGATTTAGAGATTTTCAGATTTAGAGATTCAGAAAAGATTCGAAACCTCAACCAAAGAGAGTAGAGTTAGCGGTTTGACAGGCAGATAAGAAGAGAAAGAACCTCGTGGAACCTTTTCTGTTCCTTATTGTAAAGAGAAGGATGAGGGGTGCCTGGGACTTACACTGGGTTGTTATTATCTGGAGAATTCCCAATGCGAATCTCAGCTCCCAACAGGCGCTCCGGGCAGCAGTCCCTCCTGTTCACTACGACCACATTCTCAACCTTGTGACCCTTCTTCAGGTCCAGTTGCCACCACGCTGGGTTGTCCATATCGGTGTGGGAACATGGCTTTGTATGGTGATTTGTCTCTTTATTGCCATCAACAGCTTCTTTAGCAAGTGACAAAGGAGTGTAGGCGGAGCTCTGTCTGACTTTTCCTTTTCTGGCCAGATTCATCTCTATGGTTTAAGTAGTAATGTGGGTTTATGTGGCTGCTGGTTTCACTCAGAAGGGTTGAACTTGATGGACTAATAAATGTTGAACATCCTGACAAAAAGCAATCTGTTATTGTGCATATTTCCCAGTACTGGGTTTCCGGCACTTACCATCTTGATCTCTTATTTCTTCCCCAGATACGTTTATTTCGCAGAGTTGCTGATATTCAGACCGCTGAGGAACACTCACACTCACATACCGACCCTTCATCCCCTCACAGGGCAGAGTGACAGAGGTTTGTGAGATGTCAGTGATGTTGCCGCATCTAGAGGAAGAACATTTGGTGAATTAAAGGGCAGCAGGATCCGGCAGAACTTACACTCTAAAGTTGCTTTAGTAGTAGTGAAACTGCTTAGAAATTTGTGAAATGGAAAAAATTGGCTCCCATTGTGTAGGTTGGACAGATATCTGCTGGACTTATCCAAGGGTCTTAACTAAAGGTCCCCATACACGGTAAGATCCGCTCGCTTGGCGAGATCGCCAAGCAAGCGGATCTTCCCCCGATATCCCCACCTACGGGTGGGAGATATCGGGGAGCTTGAAGTTAAAAAAAAAATAATCCGATCGTTTGGCCCTGGGGCCAAACGACCGTATTATGTAGGCGGCAATAGGGCAGTCGGTTCGGGGACCGCATCAATGAGCCGATGCGGCCCCCGATCTGACTGAATCTTTTAACCTGGCCGATCGATATCTGGCCAATTTCAGGCCAGATATCGGTCGGCCAGCCCGCTTGTTTCTGCCCATACACGGGCAGATAAGCTGCCGAGTCGGTCCAAGGGACCCATATCTGCAGCTTCTATCGGCCCGTGTATGGGGGCCTTTAAGGTGGCCATACACAGGCAGATTTCAGCTGCTGATTTGAGTTCTCAAGACTTAAGGTGGCCGTACATGCTAAGATCCACTTGGGTGGGTGATATCGGGCTTATTCAGTTGTTTGGCCCTGGGGCCAAATGATTGTATTAGAACGACGGATATAGGTGTCCATTCGGGGACCACATGAATGAGCCGATGTGGTCTCCGATCCGACTAATTTTTAAACCTGCCCGATCGATATGTGGCCAATTTCAGGCCGATTTCCCGTCGTTAGTGCCCCTACATGGGCCAATAAGCTGCCGAATCCATCTAAGGGACCAATATCGGCATCTAGAATCCGCCCATGTATGGCCACCTTAAGAAAGAGGAATGGATTTCCTTTTAGCTTGGCTGCCTTTGTGTAGGTTGGACAGATATCTGCTGAACTTATCAAGGGTCTTAACTAAAGGTATACAAGGGCAGATTTCAGCTGCTGATTTGAGTTCTTGAGAGTGAGTCGGCAGCTTATCTGCCTATGTATGGGGCCCTCCAATAGGCCTTTCCAATCTATATCTGGCCAAAAAGTGGCCAGATGATGGTCGGACAGGATTTTTCATTGGATTAAGGACAGCATCGGCTTATTGATGTGGTCTCACTCCAACTTTTCCAATCCCCCTCATTGCAATGCGATCATTTGGCCTTAGTGCCTTATAGAGCTTGATATCACCAACCCAAGGTGGGCATATTGGGGGAGAGATTTGCTCATTTGGTGAAGTTGCCAAAAGAGCAAATTTCTCCCCCAATATGCCCACCTTGGGTTGGTGATATCATGCTCTATCAGGCCTTACCGTGTATGGCCATCTTAATATTTATCGAAAATTCAAATTTGCCTTACCTCTGTGACACTAGACTCAAAGGTTCCAAAAACACTACTATAACAATGGGTTTAACCCCCCCATTACTCCAGCTTCCTCCCTTCACTGCCTGCTGGAATCTTCCTTCCTGGAATCTGGGTTACAACTAAAGGTCCAAGGTTTCCAGGCCCAGAGCAGACCGATAGTCTCCCAATGAGTCAGTAGAAAGAGAACATAGAACATCTCTGGTGAACCTACTAAGGTTCTGAGTATCTAAACAGGACATTCTTTTTAGCTGAATCTTAGAACTGGACTATTATAATTAATTTAATGAGACACTGTCAACATATCTTCCATGGAAGTCTATTGGAAGATTTGGAATTCTTTCTCGTAAAATTAAATCTTTCCTGTGATAATAATATCCATGTGGAAGGTCATGTCCTACTCACAGACGATACAAAAACAAAGAAGGAGGAGGAAAGTGGGACTCACAATGGGTTGTTAATATCTGCCGAATCTCCGACATGAACCTGGGTTCCAATCAGACACTCCCAGCAGCAGTCCCCCCTGTTCTCCATGATCACCGACTCAACCTTGAGCTTCTTCTTAAGGTCCAGGTGACACCAAGTAGAGTTGCCATTGCTCCTGCCGGCACAGGGGCGGGCGTAAATGTTCCTCTCTTTATAGTCATCAATGGGAATTTCAGTACCATCGTCAGAGCTTTCCATCCTATCCAGTATGTATGGCACCATCCTCTCTAAAAGAATGGAAAAGTGATTTTAGACTGACACCTGTCTCTGGCCAAACAAAGTTCTACAGTTCTGTTAGACCAACGGTGCTGCTCATGGGAATGTCATGTCCAACCCTTAAGCAGGTAGAATTACATAGTTACATAGGGTTGAGAAAGACCATCAGGCTAAACCCTTCCAAGTGAACCCAGCACCCACAAACCCATAGTGACCTGTCTATCCACTCACATACAGACCCACACTGACCTATCCACTCACATACAGACCCATACTGACCTATCTATCCACTCACATACAGACCCACACTGCCCTATCTATCCACTCACATACAGACCCACACTGACCTATCCACTCACATACAGACCCATACTGACCTATCTATCCACTCACATACAGACCCACACTGACCTATCCATTCACATACAGACCCACACTGACCTATCCACTCACATACAGACCCACACTGACCTATCTATCCACTCACATACAGACCCATACTGACCTATCCACTCACATACAGACCCATACTGACCTATCTACTCACATACAGACCCATACTGACCTATCCACTCACATACAGACCCACACTGCCCTATCTATCCACTCACATACAGACCCACACTGACCTATCTATCCACTCACATACAGACCCACACTGACCCATCTATCCACTCACATACAGACCCACACTGACCTATCCACTCACATACAGACCCATAGTGACCTGTCTATCCACTCACATACAGACCCACACTGACCCATCTATCCACTCACATACAGACCCACACTGACCTATCCACTCACATACAGACCCACACTGACCTATCCACTCACATACAGACCCACACTGACCTATCCACTCACATACAGACCCACACTGACCTATCCACTCACATACAGACCCACACTGACCTATCTATCAACTCACATACAGACCCACACTGACCTATCTATCCACTCACATACAGACCCACACTGACCTATCCACTCACATACAGACCCAAACTGACCTATCCACTCACATACAGACCCACACTGACCTATCCACTCACATACAGACCCAAACTGACCTATCCACTCACATACAGACCCACACTGACCTATCCACTCACATACAGACCCAAACTGACCTATCCACTCACATACAGACCCACACTGACCTATCCACTCACATACAGACCCACACTGACCTATCCACTCACATACAGACCCACACTGACCTATCCACTCACATACAGACCCACACTGACCTATCCACTCACATACAGACCCACACTGACCTATCCACTCACATACAGACCCACACTGACCTATCTATCCACTCACATACAGACCCATACTGACCTATCCACTCACATACAGACCCACACTGACCTATCCACTCACATACAGACCCACACTGACCTATCCACTCACATACAGACCCACACTGACCTATCCACTCACATACAGACCCACACTGACCTATCCACTCACATACAGACCCACACTGACCTATCCACTCACATACAGACCCACACTGACCTATCCACTCACATACAGACCCATACTGACCTATCTATCCACTCACATACAGACCCACACTGCCCTATCTATCCACTCACATACAGACCCACACTGACCTATCCACTCACATACAGACCCACACTGACCTATCCACTCACATACAGACCCATACTGACCTATCTATCCACTCACATACAGACCCACACTGCCCTATCTATCCACTCACATACAGACCCACACTGACCTATCTATCCACTCACATACAGACCCACACTGACCTATCTATCCACTCATATACAGACCCATACTGACCTATCCACTCACATACAGACCCATACTGACCTATCCACTCACATACAGACCTACACTGACCTATCCACTCACATACAGACCCATACTGACCTATCCACTCACATACAGACCCACACTGACCTATCCACTCACATACAGACCCACACTGACCTATCCACTCACATACAGACCCACACTGACCTATCCACTCACATACAGACCCATACTGACCTATCTATCCACTCACATACAGACCCACACTGACCTATCTATCCACTCACATACAGACCCACACTGACCTATCTATCCACTCACATACAGACCCATACTGACCTATCCACTCACATACAGACCCACACTGCCCTATCCACTCACATACAGACCCACACTGACCTATCCACTCACATACAGACCCATACTGACCTATCCACTCACATACAGACCCACACTGACCTATCTATCCACTCACATACAGACCCACACTGACCTATCCACTCACATACAGACCCACACTGACCTATCTATCCACTCACATACAGACCCACACTGACCTATCCACTCACATACAGACCCATACTGACCTATCTATCCACTCACATACAGACCCATACTGACCTATCTATCCACTCACATACAGACCCACACTGACCTATCTATCCACTCACATACAGACCCATACTGACCTATCTATCCACTCACATACAGACCCATACTGACCTATCTATCCACTCACATACAGACCCATACTGACCTATCTATCCACTCACATACAGACCCATACTGACCTATCCACTCACATACAGACCCACACTGACCTATCCACTCACATACAGACCCACACTGACCTATCTATACACTCACATACAGACCCATACTGACCTATCCACTCACATACAGACCCACACTGACCTATCCACTCACATACAGACCCATACTGACCTATCCACTCACATACAGACCCACACTGACCTATCCACTCACATACAGACCCACACTGACCTATCTATCCACTCACATACAGACCCATACTGACCTATCTATCCACTCACATACAGACCCATACTGACCTATCTATCCACTCACATACAGACCCACACTGACCTATCTATCCACTCACATACAGACCCACACTGACCTATCTATACACTCACATACAGACCCATACTGACCTATCCACTCACATACAGACCCACACTGACCTATCCACTCACATACAGACCTACACTGACCTATCCACTCACATACAGACCCACACTGACCTATCTATCCACTCACATACAGACCTACACTGACCTATCCACTCACATACAGACCCACACTGACCTATCCACTCACATACAGACCCACACTGACCTATCCACTCACATACAGACCCATACTGACCTATCCACTCACATACAGACCTACACTGACCTATCCACTCACATACAGACCCACACTGACCTATCCACTCACATACAGACCCACACTGACCTATCCACTCACATACAGACCCACACTGACCTATCCACTCACATACAGACCCACACTGACCTATCCACTCACATACAGACCCATACTGACCTATCCACTCACATACAGACCTACACTGACCTATCCACTCACATACAGACCTACACTGACCTATCCACTCACATACAGACCCACACTGACCTATCCACTCACATACAGACCCATACTGACCTATCCACTCACATACAGACCCACACTGACCTATCCACTCACATACAGACCCATACTGACCTATCCACTCACATACAGACCCATACTGACCTATCCACTCACATACAGACCCACACTGACCTATCTATACACTCACATACAGGCCCACACTGACCTATCTATCCACTCACATACAGACCCATACTGACCTATCTATCCACTCACATACAGACCTACACTGACCTATCCACTCACATACAGACCCATACTGACCTATCTATCCACTCACATACAGACCTACACTGACCTATCCACTCACATACAGACCCACACTGACCTATCCACTCACATACAGACCCACACTGACCTATCCACTCCCATACAGACCCACACTGACCTATCCACTCACATACAGACCTACACTGACCTATCCACTCACATACAGACCCATACTGACCTATCTATCCACTCACATACAGACCCATACTGACCTATCTATCCACTCACATACAGACCTACACTGACCTATCCACTCACATACAGACCCACACTGACCTATCCACTCACATACAGACCCACACTGACCTATCCACTCACATACAGACCCACACTGACCTATCCACTCACATATCCACTCAACAGATTCGCTCATCATTAATGAACAGATCCTCATTTTTTTTGACCTGGGATGAATAAGGTCAACAGTAACTGAAACATAAAAACTGAACACACCATTAGCCTTCCAAATCACTGTCAGCCATGGGCTTGGTGATTGGGGGTTTGACACCCTCGTACCTGAACCGAACAACAAAACACTGGCACCAAAGCAGAACACGTGGGTGAAACCTTGCACGGACTGTAATATTGTGGGCGCAATGTATTTATAATGATCTTAGCTAATTCTTCAACTTATGTGAAACAACCAAATGAATTTCATTACTTTTTGGCCAACTTAAGGTCTGAGCCCATCCAATCATCAAAGACGTCAACAGGATCCTGATGAACATCATCCTATTGAAAAGGAAACAGCTCAGTCATAAATAGATATTAAGTTGTTGAATAGTGTTTTGGCCCCTGGTTCACAAAAAAAGACTGTATAGAACTAAAGAAGAAATGAAGAAAACAGCAAATACACAAATAGAATAATTAAGGACTGGCAAAGCTGTTTATATTGCAGAAGAGGAGCTTAATGTATGATTACTATGTATACTGCTTGCTTTGTCTTCATCTGCACTACAGAAATAGGGGTTGGTAGCACTAGGTAGGTACCTAATATATAGGGGCAGAGACAGGGGAAAGTGTTGGAAGGGTTACTGCCTGCCCTGCTCTCATTTCCCTACAGAAATAGGGGTTGGTAGCACTAGGTAGGTACCTAATATATAGGGGCAGAGACAGGGGAAAGTGTTGGAAGGGTTACTGCCTGCCCTGCTCTCATTTCCCTACAGAAATAGGGGTTGGTAGCACTAGGTAGGTACCTAATATATAGGGGCAGAGACAGGGGAAAGTGTTGGAAGGGTTACTGCCTGCTCTGCTCTCATTTCCCTACAGAAATAGGGGTTGGTAGCACTAGGTAGGTACCTAATATATAGGGGCAGAGACAGGGGAAAGTGTTGGAAGGGTTACTGCCTGCCCTGCTCTCATTTCCCTACAGAAATAGGGGTTGGTAGCACTAGGTAGGTACCTAATATATAGGGGCAGAGACAGGGGAAAGTGTTGGAAGGGTTACTGCCTGCCCTGCTCTCATTTCCCTACAGAAATAGGGGTTGGTATTTATAAAGGGAGTTAGAGACAATGCAAAGGTTTCTATTATTAAATAACAATAATAAATACATGCCTATAATACTGTAACTAACCTTTTATGTTTTATGACGGTAGTTTATATATATATCTAAAAAGAATAATGATAAATCTTTTCCATTAGAAATGAGAAGCGCAGTGATCTCACCTGATTCCGGATCCGATACACATCTGCCTGTCGGACCCCCGCGTGGGGTATAAATACTTGTTACTCCCTGCCCCCCGGGGTAACAGCCCTGATGAACTTATGATTCATCTCTTTTCTATGCATTTCCATGGAATGTTCCTCTTTTGTGGTTTATTCACATTTCGTAACCGTCAGCGAAACCGAGTGTGTCTCATAAAGGGGACACGGAGCTTCTTCTGAAACCCCCCATTGGGCAGCCATGATGGGTAATATTTGGAAACAATAATTACATTAAAAAGGTCAACTTTGTTGAACCCATAGGGCTCATTTATGATCCCAACTGCTAGCGCCACATATTATCCATATATTACCCCACAAACACCCTTCTTGCATTCTGTATACAGGTATGGAACCCATTATCCAGAATGCTTGGGACCTGAGGTTTTCCAGATAAGGGGTCTTTCTGTAATTTGATCTCCTACCTTAAGTCTACTAAAAATATACTTAAACAGTAATTAAACCCAATAGGGCTGTTCTGCCCCAATAAGGGGTAATTATATCTTAGTTGGGATCAAGTACAGGTACTGTTTTATTATTACAGAGAAAAGGGAATCATTTAACCATTAAATAAACCCAATAGGGCTGTTCTGCCCCAATAAGGGGTAATTATATCTTAGTTGGGATCAAGTACAGGTACTGTTTTATTATTACAGAGAAAAGGGAATCATTTAACCATGAAATAAACCCAATAGGGCTGTTCTGCCCCAATAAGGGGTAATTATATCTTAGTTGGGATCAAGTACAGGTACTGTTTTATTATTACAGAGAAAAGGGAATCATTTAACCATGAAATAAACCCAATAGGGCTGTTCTGCCCCAATAAGGGGTAATTATATCTTAGTTGGGATCAAGTACAGGTACTGTTTTATTATTACAGAGAAAAGGGAATCATTTAACCATTAAATAAACCCGATAGGGCTGTTCTGCCCCCAATAAGGGGTAATTATATCTTAGTTGGGATCAAGTACAGGTACTGTTTTATTATTACAGAGAAAAGGGAATCATTTAACCATGAAATAAACCCAATAGGGCTGTTCTGCCCCAATAAGGGGTAATTATATCTTAGTTGGGATCAAGTACAGGTACTGTTTTATTATTACAGAGAAAAGGGAATCATTTAACCATTAAATAAACCCAATAGGGCTGTTCTGCCCCAATAAGGGGTAATTATATCTTAGTTGGGATCAAGTACAGGTACTGTTTTATTATTACAGAGAAAAAGGGAATCATTTAACCATGAAATAAACCCAATAGGGCTGTTCTGCCCCAATAAGGGGTAATTATATCTTAGTTGGGATCAAGTACAGGTACTGTTTTATTATTACAGAGAAAAGGGAATCATTTAACCATGAAATAAACCCAATAGGGCTGTTCTGCCCCAATAAGGGGTAATTATATCTTAGTTGGGATCAAGTACAGGTACTGTTTTATTATTACAGAGAAAAGGGAATCATTTAACCATGAAATAAACCCAATAGGGCTGTTCTGCCCCCAATAAGGGGTAATTATATCTTAGTTGGGATCAAGTACAGGTACTGTTTTATTATTACAGAGAAAAGGGAATCATTTAACCATGAAATAAACCCAATAGGGCTGTTCTGCCCCAATAAGGGGTAATTATATCTTAGTTGGGATCAAGTACAGGTACTGTTTTATTATTACAGAGAAAAGGGAATCATTTAACCATGAAATAAACCCAATAGGGCTGTTCTGCCCCAATAAGGGGTAATTATATCTTAGTTGGGATCAAGTACAGGTACTGTTTTATTATTACAGAGAAAAGGGAATCATTTTTAAAAATTAGAATTATTTGCCTATAATGGGGTCTATGGGAGATGGTCTTTCGGTCATTCAGAACTTTCTGGATAATGGGTTTCTGGATAACGGGTCCAATACCTGTATAGGATCTGTTATCCAAAACCTGTTATCCAAAAAGTTCCAAATTACAGGAAGGCTGTCTCTTACAGACACTTGTGGTTGTGACCCTTTCTGGACCATAACTGTCATAGAAAGACACAGGGGGCAGTGCAGAATTAGTCGCACAGGGAACATAATTGCCCCCCTTGGTTATATTTATAAAGCTGGACAAGGCGGGTGCATTTAATGTGCAAACATAATTGCGAATTTATTATTCACAGTGCAAACGTTTTTAAACATGGTATATTGCCAAACTGTGGATATTTATGCGCTCACAACTGTGGTGGCGGAAAAAATGTTTGCTAAACTTTTGTAAATTGCGAAACTATATACTGGCACTATATTTGCGCACAATAAACACGCAAACCGCAATCTCATTATGAATTTTTGTGTGCAATTCGCAAAAGAGGAAAGGGGGGCACAGCAGTGCCAAATGGGGCAAAGCATGCACAAAACAACCATTTGCAAAAAGTTTTGTCTATGCAAACCTTATAAATGACCCCCACTGTGCACATAGACAAATGGTCATTACCCAGAAGGTCAGTGGGCTGTAGACAGCCAATCACACGGAGGAGAAGATCACACTGTATTAAAGTCTTGCGCAGAACCAAGTCTTGAAACCCACAACCAAGAACTGTGACCCAGACCTGCGACCCAGACCCACAACCCAGACCTGCGACCCAGACCCACAACCCAGACCTGCGACCCAGACCCACAACCCAGACCTGCGACCCAGACCCACAACCCAGACCTGCGACCCAGACCCACAACCCAGACCTGCGACCCAGACCCACAACCCAGACCTGCGACCCAGACCCACAACCCAGACCTGCGACCCAGACCCACAACCCAGACCCACAACCCAGACCTGCGACCCAGACCTGCGACCCAGACCCACAACCCAGACCTGCGACCCAGACCTGCGACCCAGACCCACAACCCAGACCTGCGACCCAGACCTGCGACCCAGACCCACAACCCAGACCCACAACCCAGACCTGCGACCCAGACCTGCGACCCAGACCCACAACCCAGACCTGCGACCCAGACCTGAGACCCAGACCTGCGACCCAGACCTGCGACCCACAACCCAGACCTGCGACCCACAACCCAGACCTGCGACCCACAACCCAGACCTGCAACCCAGACCCACAACCCAGACCTGCGACCCAGACCCACAACCCAGACCTGCGACCCAGACCCACAACCCAGACCTGCGACCCAGACCCACAACCCAGACCTGCGACCCAGACCCACAACCCAGACCTGCTACCAAGACCGTCAACCCAGACCCGCAACCCAGACCCAAAACCCAGACCCGCAACCCAGACCCAAAACCCAGACCCAAAACCCAGACCCAAAACCCAGACCCAAAACCCAGACCCAAAACCCAGACCCAAAACCCAGACCTGTGACCCACAACCCAGACCCAAAACCAAGACCTGCGACCCACAACCCAGACCGGCAATCCAGACCCGCAACACAGACCTGCAACCCAGACCCGCAACCCAGAACTGCAACCCAAAACCAAGACGACCCAGATCCACAACCAGGACCCGCAACCCAGACCCAAAACCAAGACCTGCGACCCAGACCCAAAACCAAGACCTGCGATCCAGACCCACAACCCAGACCTGCGACCCAGACCGTCAACCCAGACCCGCAACCCAGACCCAAAACCCAGACCTGCAACCCAGACCCAAAACCCAGACCCAAAACCCAGACCTGCGACCCACAACCCAGACCTGCGACCCACAACCCACACCCACAACCCAGACCTGCGACCCAGATTCGCAACCCAGACCTGCGACCCAGATTCGCAACCCAGACCCACAACCCAGACGCACAACCCAGACCCGCAACCCAGACCCACAACCCAGATTTGCAACCCAGACCCAAAACCCAGATTTGCAACCCAGACCCACAACCCAGACCCACAACCCAGACCCACAACCCAGACCCACAACCCAGACCTGCAACCCAGACCCACAACCCAGATTTGCAACCCAGACTCACAACCCAGACCCACAACCCAGACCCGCAACCCAGATTTGCAACCCAGACCCACAACCCAGACCCAAAACCCAGATTTGCAACCCAGACCCACAACCCAGACCCACAACCCAGACCTGCAACCCAGACCCACAACCCAGACCCACAACCCAGATTTGCAACCCAGACCCACAACCCAGATTTGCAACCCAGACCCACAACCCAGACCCAAAACCCAGATTTGCAACCCAGACCCACAACCCAGACCCACAACCCAGACCCACAACCCAGACCTGCAACCCAGACCCACAACCCAGATTTGCAACCCAGACCCACAACCCAGACCCACAACCCAGACCTGCAACCCAGACCTGCGACCCAGACCCACAACCCAGATTTGCAACCCAGACCCACAACCCAGACCCACAACCCAGATTTGCAACCCAGACCCACAACCCAGACCTGCAACCCAGACCCACAACCCAGATTTGCAACCCAGACTCACAACCCAGACCCACAACCCAGACCCGCAACCCAGATTTGCAACCCAGACCCACAACCCAGACCCAAAACCCAGATTTGCAACCCAGACCCACAACCCAGACCCACAACCCAGACCTGCAACCCAGACCCACAACCCAGACCCGCAACCCAGATTTGCAACCCAGACCCACAACCCAGATTTGCAACCCAGACCCACAACCCAGACCCAAAACCCAGATTTGCAACCCAGACCCACAACCCAGACCCACAACCCAGACCCACAACCCAGACCTGCAACCCAGACCACAACCCAGATTTGCAACCCAGACCCACAACCCAGACCCACAACCCAGACCTGCAACCCAGACCTGCGACCCAGACCCACAACCCAGATTTGCAACCCAGACCCACAACCCAGACCCACAACCCAGATTTGCAACCCAGACCCACAACCCAGATTGCAACCCAGACCCACAACCCAGACCTGCAACCCAGACCTGCAACCCAGACCCACAACCCAGACCCACAACCCAGACCCACAACCCAGATTTGCAACCCAGACCCACAACCCAGATTTGCAACCCAGACCCACAACCCAGATTTGCAACCCAGACCCACAACCCAGATTTGCAACCCAGACCCACAACCCAGACCCACAACCCAGACTCACAACCCAGACCCACAACCCAGACCCACAACCCAGACCCACAACCCAGACCTGCAACCCAGACCCAAAACCCAGATTTGCAACCCAGACCCACAACCCAGATTTGAAACCCAGACCCAAAACCCAGATTTGCAACCCAGACCCACAACCCAGATTTGCAACCCAGACCCACAACCCAGATTTGCAACCCAGACCCAAAACCCAGATTTGCAACCCAGACCCACAACCCAGATTTGCAACCCAGACCCACAACCCAGATTTGCAACCCAGACCCACAACCCAGATTTGCAACCCAGACCCACAACCCAGATTTGCAACCCAGACCACAACCCAGATTTGCAACCCAGACCCACAACCCAGACCCAAAACCCAGATTTGCAACCCAGACCCACAACCCAGACCCACAACCCAGACCTGCAACCCAGACCCACAACCCAGATTTGCAACCCAGACCCACAACCCAGACCCACAACCCAGACCTGCAACCCAGACCTGCAACCCAGACCCACAACCCAGATTTGCAACCCAGACCCACAACCCAGATTTGCAACCCAGACCCACAACCCAGACCCACAACCCAGACCTGCAACCCAGACCTGCAACCCAGGACCCACAACCCAGACCCACAACCCAGATTTGCAACCCAGACCCACAACCCAGACCCGCAACCCAGATTTGCAACCCAGACCCACAACCCAGACCCACAACCCAGACCCGCAACCCAGATTTGCAACCCAGATCCACAACCCAGATTTGCAACCCAACCCAGACCCACAACCCAGACCCACAACCCAGACCCACAACCCAGACCCACAACCCAGACCCACAACCCAGACCTGCAACCCAGATTTGCAACCCAGACCCCCAACCCAGACCCACAACCCAGACCCACAACCCAGACCCACAACCCAGACCCACAACCCAGACCCACAACCCAGACCCACAACCCAGACCTGCAACCCAGATTTGCAACCCAGACCCACAACCCAGACCCACAACCCAGACTCACAACCCAGACCCACAACCCAGACCCACAACCCAGACCCACAACCCAGACCTGCAACCCAGACCCAAAACCCAGATTTGCAACCCAGACCCACAACCCAGATTTGCAACCCAGACCCACAACCCAGATTTGCAACCCAGACCCACAACCCAGATTTGCAACCCAGACCCAAAACCCAGATTTGCAACCCAGACCCACAACCCAGATTTGCAACCCAGACCCACAACCCAGATTTGCAACCCAGACCCAAAACCCAGATTTGCAACCCAGACCCACAACCCAGACCCACAACCCAGACTCACAACCCAGACCCACAACCCAGACCCACAACCCAGACCCACAACCCAGACCTGCAACCCAGACCCAAAACCCAGATTTGCAACCCAGACCCACAACCCAGATTTGCAACCCAGACCCACAACCCAGATTTGCAACCCAGACCCAAAACCCAGATTTGCAACCCAGACCCACAACCCAGATTTGCAACCCAGACCCACAACCCAGATTTGCAACCCAGACCCACAACCCAGATTTGCAACCCAGACCCACAACCCAGACCCAAAACCCAGATTTGCAACCCAGACCCACAACCCAGACCCACAACCCAGACCCACAACCCAGACCTGCAACCCAGACCCACAACCCAGATTTGCAACCCAGACCCACAACCCAGACCCACAACCCAGACCTGCAACCCAGACCTGCAACCCAGACCTGCAACCCAGACCCACAACCCAGATTTGCAACCCAGACCCACAACCCAGACCCACAACCCAGATTTGCAACCCAGACCCACAACCCAGACCTGCAACCCAGACCTGCAACCCAGACCCACAACCCAGACCCACAACCCAGATTTGCAACCCAGACCCACAACCCAGACCCGCAACCCAGATTTGCAACCCAGACCCACAACCCAGACCCACAACCCAGACCTGCAACCCAGACCCACAACCCAGACCCGCAACCCAGATTTGCAACCCAGACCCACAACCCAGATTTGCAACCCAGACCCACAACCCAGACCCACAACCCAGACCCACAACCCAGACCCACAACCCAGACCCACAACCCAGACCTGCAACCCAGATTTGCAACCCAGACCCACAACCCAGACCCACAACCCAGACTCACAACCCAGACCCACAACCCAGACCCACAACCCAGACCCACAACCCAGACCTGCAACCCAGACCCAAAACCCAGATTTGCAACCCAGACCCACAACCCAGATTTGCAACCCAGACCCACAACCCAGATTTGCAACCCAGACCCACAACCCAGATTGCAACCCAGACCCAAAACCCAGATTTGCAACCCAGACCTTCAACCCAGATTTGCAACCCAGACCCACAACCCAGATTTGCAACCCAGACCCACAACCCAGACCCACAACCCAGACTCACAACCCAGACCCACAACCCAGACCCACAACCCAGACCCACAACCCAGACCTGCAACCCAGACCCACAACCCAGATTTGCAACCCAGACCCACAACCCAGATTTGCAACCCAGACCCACAACCCAGATTTGCAACCCAGACCCACAACCCAGATTTGCAACCCAGACCCAAAACCCAGATTTGCAACCCAGACCCACAACCCAGATTTGCAACCCAGACCCACAACCCAGATTTGCAACCCAGACCCACAACCCAGATTTGCAACCCAGACCCACAACCCAGACCCACAACCCAGACCCACAACCCAGACCCACAACCCAGACCCACAACCCAGATTTGCAACCCAGACCCAAAACCCAGATTTGCAACCCAGATTTGCAACCCAGACCCACAACCCAGATTTGCAACCCAGACCCACAACCCAGATTTGCAACCCAGACCCACAACCCAGATTTGCAACCCAGACCCACAACCCAGATTTGCAACCCAGACCCACAACCCAGACCCACAACCCAGACCCACAACCCAGACCCACAACCCATATTTGCAACCCAGACCCAAAACCCAGATTTGCAACCCAGATTTGCAACCCAGACCCACAACCCAGATTTGCAACCCAGACCTGCAACCCAGACCCACAACCCAGACCCACAACCCAGACCCACAACCCAGATTTGCAACCCAGACCCACAACCCAGACCCACAACCCAGACCCACAACCCAGACCCACAACCCAGACCCACAACCCAGACCCACAACCCAGACCCACAACCCAGATTTGCAACCCAGACCCAAAACCCAGATTTGCAACCCAGACCCACAACCCAGATTTGCAACCCAGACCCACAACCCAGATTTGCAACCCAGACCCACAACCCAGATTTGCAACCCAGACCCACAACCCAGACCCACAACCCAGATTTGCAACCCAGACCCACAACCCAGATTTGCAACCCAGACCCAAAACCCAGATTTGCAACCCAGACCCACAACCCAGATTTGCAACCCAGACCCACAACCCAGATTTGCAACCCAGACCCACAACCCCGATTTGCAACCCAGACCCACAACCCAGATTTGCAACCCAGACCCACAACCCAGATTTGCAACCCAGACCCACAACCCAGACCCAAAACCCAGATTTGCAACCCAGACCCACAACCCAGACCCACAACCCAGACCCACAACCCAGACCTGCAACCCAGACCCACAACCCAGATTTGCAACCCAGACCCACAACCCAGACCCACAACCCAGACCTGCAACCCAGACCTGCAACCCAGACCCACAACCCAGATTTGCAACCCAGACCCACAACCCAGATTTGCAACCCAGACCCACAACCCAGACCCACAACCCAGACCTGCAACCCAGACCTGCAACCCAGACCCACAACCCAGACCCACAACCCAGATTTGCAACCCAGACCCACAACCCAGACCCGCAACCCAGATTTGCAACCCAGACCCACAACCCAGACCCACAACCCAGACCCGCAACCCAGATTTGCAACCCAGATCCACAACCCAGATTTGCAACCCAGACCCACAACCCAGACCCACAACCCAGACCCACAACCCAGACCCACAACCCAGACCTGCAACCCAGATTTGCAACCCAGACCCAAAACCCAGATTTGCAACCCAGACCCACAACCCAGACCCACAACCCAGACCCACAACCCAGACCCACAACCCAGACCCACAACCCAGACCTACAACCCAGATTTGCAACCCAGACCCACAACCCAGACCCACAACCCAGACCCACAACCCAGACCCACAACCCAGACCCACAACCCAGACCCACAACCCAGATTTGCAACCCAGACCCACAACCCAGACCCACAACCCAGACCCACAACCCAGACCCACAACCCAGACCCACAACCCAGACCCACAACCCAGACCTGCAACCCAGATTTGCAACCCAGACCCACAACCCAGATTTGCAACCCAGACCCACAACCCAGACCCACAACCCAGACCCACAACCCAGACCCACAACCCAGACCCACAACCCAGATTTGCAACCCAGACCCAAAACCCAGATTTGCAACCCAGATTTGCAACCCAGACCCACAACCCAGATTTGCAACCCAGACCTGCAACCCAGACCCACAACCCAGACCCACAACCCAGACCCACAACCCAGATTTGCAACCCAGACCCACAACCCAGACCCACAACCCAGACCCACAACCCAGACCCACAACCCAGACCCAAAACCCAGACCCACAACCCAGACCCACAACCCAGATTTGCAACCCAGACCCAAAACCCAGATTTGCAACCCAGACCCACAACCCAGATTTGCAACCCAGACCCACAACCCAGATTTGCAACCCAGACCCACAACCCAGATTTGCAACCCAGACCCACAACCCAGACCCACAACCCAGACCCACAATCCAGACCTGCAACCCACTTTTTTACTTGCTTTGACCCGCTACCTGCTTAATTCTACTAAATATTGGTCAGTACCTGAAAATTGTCTGGTTGACGCTTGGGGTGAGACTTATGAGTAATTAGTTGTCGTGTTTGATTTGTGGTTAAAACTGCTCAGAAAGGGAAACTGACCATCTGTGCATCATGTGCAGCGTTTCCGAGAGCAGATTTAGGCGCCATCTTCCCTCCGGCTTGTAAATAATGTATTAGGGGTAACAGGGGGAAATTGCTCATTTCTGTTCTGAAACTTGCTATTGGTTTGGAAGATTAAAGTGGCGGCTTCCTGGTTGCTAAGGTAACTTGGACCCTAGCAACCAAATCGCTGCTGAAACTATAAACTGGAGAGCTGCTGAATTGAAAATGAAATAATAAAAAAACTATAAATTATAAAAAATGAAGACCAATTGCAAATTGTCTCACATCATACTAAAAGTGAACTCAAAATGAACAACCCCTTTTAAACCAAACTCTAATTTTTCCTTTCTGTTTAATGGGAAAAGTAATTTATAATAAAAATGTGGATTTTCACAAGGGACTGATGGGAACCTGAATGTGTTGGTTCTACGTTCATTGTAGGTAAATCCCTCTCTATCCCGGCACTAAATGTTTCTTGTTGTTGATGTTTTTGTTTCCAGTTTTTAGACGCTTCCCCCATATATGTTCTGCGTGTCTGGGAACTGCTGAGGGGCCATTTATATGTTCTTTATTTCTTTAGTAACCATGTTGCAACTCAATGTATTTGTGGTTCCGTTGGGTTTCACTTCTCTTTCTGCCATCGTGGTTTCAGCGCTCAGCCCCCCAATGGGGGAAACATTGGAAGTGTTTTTACTTTCACTGATGAGAATTCTCATTATCTTATTATTCTGCTGAGAACAGCAAAAATGTCTTAAAGGAACAGTAACACCAAAAAATTAAACTGTTATAAAGTAATTAAAATATAATGTAGTGCTGCCCTGCACTGGTACAGCTGGGGTGTTTGCTACAGAAACCCTACTATAGTTTATATAAATACCCCGCTGTGTAGCCCCGGGGGCAGCCATTCCTGCACTGGTACAGCTGGGGTGTTTGCTACAGAAACCCTACTATAGTTTATATAAATACCCCGCTGTGTAGCCCCGGGGGCAGCCATTCCTGCACTGGTACAGCTGGGGTGTTTGCTACAGAAACCCTACTATAGTTTATATAAATACCCCGCTGTGTAGCCCCGGGGGCAGCCATTCCTGCACTGGTACAGCTGGGGTGTTTGCTACAGAAACCCTACTATAGTTTATATAAATACCCCGCTGTGTAGCCCCGGGGGCAGCCGTTCCTGCACTGGTACAGCTGGGGTGTTTGCTACAGAAACCCTACTATAGTTTATATAAATACCCCGCTGTGTAGCCCCGGGGGCAGCCATTCCTGCACTGGTACAGCTGGGGTGTTTGCTACAGAAACCCTACTATAGTTTATATAAATACCCCGCTGTGTAGCCCCGGGGGCAGCCATTCCTGCACTGGTACAGCTGGGGTGTTTGCTACAGAAACCCTACTATAGTTTATATAAATACCCCGCTGTGTAGCCCCGGGGGCAGCCGTTCCTGCACTGGTACAGCTGGGGTGTTTGCTACAGAAACCCTACTATAGTTTATATAAATACCCCGCTGTGTAGCCCCGGGGGCAGCCGTTCCTGCACTGGTACAGCTGGGGTGTTTGCTACAGAAACCCTACTGTAGTTTATATAAATACCCCCCTGTGTAGCCCCGGGGGCAGCCATTCCTGCACTGGTACAGCTGGGGTGTTTGCTACAGAAACCCTACTATAGTTTATATAAATACCCTGCTGTGTAGCCCCGGGGGCAGCCATTCCTGCACCGGTACAGCTGGAGTGTTTGCTACAGAAACCCTACTATAGTTTATATAAATACCCCGCTGTGTAGCCCCGGGGGCAGCCATTCCTGCACCGGTACAGCTGGAGTGTTTGCTACAGAAACCCTACTATAGTTTATATAAATACCCCCCTGTGTAGCCCCGGGGGCAGCCATTCCTGCACCGGTACAGCTGGGGTGTTTGCTACAGAAACCCTACTATAGTTTATATAAATACCCCGCTGTGTAGCCCCGGGGGCAGCCGTTCCTGCACTGGTGCAGCTGGGGTGTTTGCTACAGAAACCCTACTATAGTTTATATAAATACCCCGCTGTGTAGCCCCGGGGGCAGCCATTCCTGCACTGGTACAGCTGGGGTGTTTGCTACAGAAACCCTACTATAGTTTATATAAATACCCCGCTGTGTAGCCCCGGGGGCAGCCGTTCCTGCACTGGTACAGCTGGGGTGTTTGCTACAGAAACCCTACTATAGTTTATATAAATACCCCGTTGTGTAGCCCCGGGGGCAGCCATTCCTGCACTGGTACAGCTGGGGTGTTTGCTACAGAAACCCTACTATAGTTTATATAAATACCCCGCTGTGTAGCCCCGGGGGCAGCCATTCCTGCACTGGTACAGCTGGGGTGTTTGCTACAGAAACCCTACTATAGTTTATATAAATACCCCGCTGTGTAGCCCCGGGGGCAGCCGTTCCTGCACTGGTACAGCTGGTGTGTTTGCTACAGAAACCCTACTATAGTTTATATAAATACCCCGCTGTGTAGCCCCGGGGGCAGCCATTCCTGCACTGGTACAGCTGGGGTGTTTGCTACAGAAACCCTACTATAGTTTATATAAATACCCCGCTGTGTAGCCCCGGGGGCAGCCATTCCTGCACTGGTACAGCTGGGGTGTTTGCTACAGAAACCCTACTATAGTTTATATAAATACCCCGCTGTGTAGCCCCGGGGGCAGCCATTCCTGCACTGGTACAGCTGGGGTGTTTGCTACAGAAACCCTACTATAGTTTATATAAATACCCCGCTGTGTAGCCCCGGGGGCAGCCATTCCTGCACCGGTACAGCTGGGGTGTTTGCTACAGAAACCCTACTATAGTTTATATAAATACCCTGCTTATATCTTATATCCTTAGGGATGTGATCAGTTATAATCGGAGCTTAGTGATGTCATTTCTTTCACATGATTCACTAAAACCAAAAGTACCTGTAACTGGAGGGGGGATATCACTCCAAGCCGGACTTGGATTTCTTACTATTGAGTGCTATTCTGATACCTAGTGGGAGCTGCTATCTTGCTCCCTTCCCATTGTTCTGCTGATCGGCTGCTGGGGGGGAGGGGGGGGGGATATCACTCCAACTTGCAGCGCAGCAGTAAAGTGTGCCTGAGTCTGAGCTTTCAGCCAGCGCTACACATTAGAACTGCTTTCAGCTAACCTATTGTTTCTCCTACTCCCGTGTAACTGGAGGAGTCCCAAGCCGGACTTGGATCTCTTACTATTGAGTGCTATTCTGATACCTACTGGGAGCTGCTATCTTGCTCCCTTCCCATTGTTCTGCTGATCGGCTGCTGGGGGGGGATATCACTCCAACTTGCAGCGCAGCAGTAAAGTGCAGGGGCGCTTCTGCCATGAGGCGAGTTGAGAAACTCGCCTCAGGCGGCAGAAGCGCCCCAGTTACCAGGGGCGGCAAAAAGCCACTCCTGGTAACTTTAAGAGCCGAATTTCCGTTTTTTAAACCGGAAATTCGGCTCTTCTAGTGCAGAGAGCGCAATTGCACTAGCGATCTCACCGCCCCCGGACCCGCTCCTGCGCTCAGAAGGTAAGCGCTGGGGAGCGGGGGGGAGGCGGCATCCAGGAGCCGCCTCAGGCGGCGATATGTCTAGAATCGCCCCTGGTAAAGTGTGCCTGAGTCTGAGCTTTCAGAAGGAGCCGGCGCTACACATTAGAACTGCTTTCAGCTAACCTATTGTTTCTCCTACTCCCATGTAACTGGAGGAGTCCCAAGCCGGACTTGGATTTCTTACTATTGAGTGCTATTCTGATACCTACTGGGAGCTGCTATCTTGCTCCCTTCCCATTGTTCTGCTGATCGGCTGCTGGGGGGGAGGGGAGGGATATCACTGCAACTTGCAACGCAGCAGTAAAGTGTGAGTGAAGTTTATCAGAGCACAGGTCACATATCTGTGGCACCCTGGGAAATGAAGAATATGGCTAGCCCCATGGGAAAAACAGATTACAATGCAGGATTCTGCTGGAGAAGCTCCATTAACTGATGGGTTTGTAACAAACATGTTTTCCAATGACAGGATTCCTTGACCATCGCTATTTTTTTTGAGGCGACCATGACTTTTTTGATGTGACTTCTTACCAATTTCCTCACAATTAGGCCAGCTGAAAACTAGAAAAATTTCTATAATTCATAATAAAATCTGCACTTCAATCTGGGGGTGGTCTATTCGCTCAAAGAAAACAAGATTATATTTTGTATTAATGAGATAAATGAAGCAACTTGGCAGATGCAGAGATATTTATTTGCTTTGAGCAGGATAATAATGTCAATAAATGGGATATATAGTATGTTTGTATGTTGTACAGGTATAGGACCCGTTATCAAGAATGCTCAGGACCAAGGGTATTCCGGTAAAGGGATCTTTCCGTAATTTGGATCTCCATACCTTAAGTCTACTAAAAAATCAATAAAACATTAAATAAACCCAATAGGGCTGTTCTGCCCCCAATAAGGGGTAATTATATCTTAGTTGGGATCAAGTACAGGTACTGTTTTATTATTACAGAGAAAAGGGAATCATTTAACCATGAAATAAACCCAATAGGGCTGTTCTGCCCCAATAAGGGGTAATTATATCTTAGTTGGGATCAAGTACAGGTACTGTTTTATTATTACAGAGAAAAGGGAATCATTTAACCATTGAATAAACCCAATAGGGCTGTTCTGCCCCAATAAGGGGTAATTATATCTTAGTTGGGATCAAGTACAGGTACTGTTTTATTATTACAGAGAAAAGGGAATCATTTAACCATTAAATAAACCCAATAGGGCTGTTCTGCCCCCAATAAGGGGTAATTATATCTTAGTTGGGATCAAGTACAGGTACTGTTTTATTATTACAGAGAAAAGGGAATCATTTAACCATGAAATAAACCCAATAGGGCTGTTCTGCCCCAATAAGGGGTAATTATATCTTAGTTGGGATCAAGTACAGGTACTGTTTTATTATTACAGAGAAAAGGGAATCATTTAACCATTGAATAAACCCAATAGGGCTGTTCTGCCCCAATAAGGGGTAATTATATCTTAGTTGGGATCAAGTACAGGTACTGTTTTATTATTACAGAGAAAAGGGAATCATTTAACCATTGAATAAACCCAATAGGGCTGTTCTGCCCCAATAAGGGGTAATTATATCTTAGTTGGGATCAAGTACAGGTACTGTTTTATTATTACAGAGAAAAGGGAATCATTTAACCATGAAATAAACCCAATAGGGCTGTTCTGCCCCAATAAGGGGTAATTATATCTTAGTTGGGATCAAGTACAGGTACTGTTTTATTATTACAGAGAAAAGGGAATCATTTAACCATTAAATAAACCCAATAGGGCTGTTCTGCCCCAATAAGGGGTAATTATATCTTAGTTGGGATCAAGTACAGGTACTGTTTTATTATTACAGAGAAAAGGGAATCATTTAACCATGAAATAAACCCAATAGGGCTGTTCTGCCCCCAATAAGGGGTAATTATATCTTAGTTGGGATCAAGTACAGGTACTGTTTTATTATTACAGAGAAAAGGGAATCATTTAACCATTAAATAAACCCAATAGGGCTGTTCTGCCCCCAATAAGGGGTAATTATATCTTAGTTGGGATCAAATACAAATCACTGTTTTATTCTTACAGAGCAAAAGGAAATCAATTTTTATTTGATTAAATTGGAGTCTATGGGAGACAGGCTTTCCGTAATTCAGAGCTTTCTGGATATCGGGTTTCCGGATAATAGATTCCATACCTGTACTTCCATGGGATCCGGAACTCACTTTTGAGTAGCTATGAAGGCACTGATATTTTCATATTATAGTCCTGTCTTGTCAGGTTATTATATTGTGTATTTATTCAGGTGAAGATATGGACATTTCCCCCACCCTGGAACTATGGGAAAAAACACTGCATTAAGCGTTGTACTGAGAATGTGCCGGGCCCCCCTGCAAAAAAAATCATTGGGGGGCCCAGCCGAAGTTATGTTCGCCCGCTGAAAATATTAAGCAACGGTGATGAGAGAGGCTATAGGGTAAGTAGCCCCCCCCTGTCCCCCAGGTCTGCTTCCTCAGACCCACTGACTGCATTGTGGGTAAAAAATATGGCAACTGGTGCCCAAAATTCCACTTTGCACATTGCACTTGGGAAAACTAGGGGTACCTATAGGGGGCACTGATGCACAGTGTTACTTCTATAGGGCTGATGTGTATGGGGGACACTATGGGAATCAATGGGAAAAGGAAGGTCAGTGTAGGGGTTTAGTAACGTTTGTTGTCCCTGTTTTCCAGGAAAGTGACTGAGCGGCGGCACAGATTGTGCCTGTAATGTTCCCTGAGAGCAGAACGTGTGCCCATTTAGCCTCGTTATCTCATTAATACAACAAAGCAACGATGCAATTTGTATTCTCAGGTGACCATTAAAGGGGACATAAAAGGGAACAACTCTCTTTAGTCAACTTACTATTAAATATAATATCAAACACTGGGTTCAATGGCCAGAATTTGTTAAATTCTATAGGGCCCCTTTATTCAAATATTCCCGAACCCCATAACTGCAAATAAAAGGGGCTGTCATGTGACCTCCACTGTCTGTTTTAATGCCCAGATCTCCTCTTGTTGCTCTTTAATAAATATTAGGGGAACATAAAGTAGAACTAAAACACCAAAATATAAACAGCTCGGCAATGTATGTACAATTATATCCAGGGTTGGACTGGGGGGTGCAGGGCCCACCGGGGCTCCCACCCCAGGGGCCCTGCAGGTACCCTCACTGGCAGCGTCCCCTAACCCCCTCCCCCAGGGGCCCCCACCTGGCGTCCTACCCTGAGCACACATAAATTTAACGCGCCAGGAGAGGAATGGTCAGGCAGGGGGAGCACCGCAAGGGTCGGATCTGGGACGCTGTGGCCCATTAGGGCTGGGGCCCACCGGGGCCCAGTCCGACCCTGATTATATCATCTTTAGTTTGGTGCTATTAGCAGTTTTACGCCAATCTGAAAGTTGGCAAGAATCATAGTGATGGAGCTTCAAGGGTGTCAGGTGTCCCCAGTCATTAAGGGGGGAGTCACCATGTGTTTAGTCTCTTTGGACCGTCTTTGAGGGGGTGATTGGTGCTGGAGAGCCTGAGGTGCAGGTAGGCCTGAGTAGTATAAGGAAAGATTCTGTAATTGCTCCATCTATGAGTGAGAGGAAGGATCATAGTAATTAGTGGAGCAGCCTGGGGATCCAACATGGAGCTCAGGAGGGTTAGTACCCTGCAGAGTCACCTGGGGTACCAGTAGCATTGCTACCTTTTTTTTCTTGTAATACTGACCTTTAGATTGGGGGAGTAGGTGGGGGTATAACATGGGTCAGGGCAATTATGTTATAGGGCGGGAAATGGATGGAGTGGGTGGGGAAATGGGTGGGGTATAGGTGGGTCTGTACTTATAAGGGAAAATCCCTAAGTGGCCCTAGCTGGTGAGTTACTGGCTGGGCTGGTCAAGTTCCAGTAACCCTAGGTTCCCAGTATAGGGACTCCAGCAGTCAGGCTCAGGGATAAGAGATTCCTGGAGTAATAACCCACAGTGAGGATCCGCTACCGGGAGTTGCAGGGAGTTGTGCATTCCCAGCCCAAGGGTACAGCATCTGAAAGCCGGTAATATTCTAAATATTGTGTTACAGGGGAATAAAAGTTGCACTTGGAAATAGAACAGACACGGACATTCCAGGAAATAGAAAAGCACTGGAGAGGAACAGAACTTCATGGCAAATGATGAATAAAGTCAGGTAAATGTGTTTGTATGGGCAGTGCCAGTGCTTTGCCCCAGGGCAGATACTCAGGGAGATAACATGGCGGCATATAAAGCCGTGCGGCAGCAGCGGGAGGTACAGAGGCGCCGAGGAACCGCAAGGTGAGGTCTCAGCTTCTTACTTATCCTTAGCCACATACTGTCTCTCTATGTTTCATTATCTGGGGTATTAAAGGGGATATAAACCCAAAAATACATTTTTACTAACAAAAGAAAATGTTGCTTTTCATAGCAATAATAGAAATTAATGGAAATAATGTTAAACCAGTGAAAATAAGTAAGTAATGTATATTGGCAAGTTGTTATCTAGTGCAGGTATAGGACCTGTTATCCAGAATACTTGGGACCTGGGGTTTTCTAGATAAGGGGTCTGTAAATCTGTAATTTTAATTGCCATACCTTAAGTCTATTAAAAAAATCAGTTAAACGTTGAATAAACCCAATAGGGCTGTTCTGCCCCAATAAGGGGTAATTATATCTTAGTTGGGATCAAGTACAGGTACTGTTTTATTATTACAGAGAAAAGGGAATCATTTAACCATTAAATAAACCCAATAGGGCTGTTCTGCCCCCAATAAGGGGTAATTATATCTTAGTTGGGATCAAGTACAGGTACTGTTTTATTATTACAGAGAAAAGGGAATCATTTAACCATGAAATAAACCCAATAGGGCTGTTCTGCCCCAATAAGGGGTAATTATATCTTAGTTGGGATCAAGTACAGGTACTGTTTTATTATTACAGAGAAAAGGGAATCATTTAACCATTAAATAAACCCAATAGGGCTTTTCTGCCCCCAATAAGGGGTAATTATATCTTAGTTGGGATCAAGTACAGATACTGTTTTATTATTACAGAGAAAGGGGAATCATTTAACCATTAAATAAACCCAATAGGGCTGTTCTGCCCCAATAAGGGGTAATTATATCTTAGTTGGGATCAAGTACAGGTACTGTTTTATTATTACAGAGAAAAGGGAATCATTTAACCATTAAATAAACCCAATAGGGCTGTTCTGCCCCAATAAGGGGTAATTATATCTTAGTTGGGATCAAGTACAGGTACTGTTTTATTATTACAGAGAAAAGGGAATCATTTAACCATTAAATAAACCCAATAGGGCTGTTCTGCCCCAATAAGGGGTAATTATATCTTAGTTGGGATCAAGTACAGGTACTGTTTTATTATTACAGAGAAAAGGGAATCATTTAACCATTAAATAAACCCAATAGGGCTGTTCTGCCCCAATAAGGGGTAATTATATCTTAGTTGGGATCAAGTACAGGTACTGTTTTATTATTACAGAGAAAAGGGAATCATTTAACCATTAAATAAACCCAATAGGGCTGTTCTGCCCCAATAAGGGGTAATTATATCTTAGTTGGGATCAAGTACAGGTACTGTTTTATTATTACAGAGAAAAAGGCAATTATTTTTAAAAATTAGAATTAGTTCCTTATAATGTCCCATAATTTGGGATTTTCTACATGTTTCTGGATAACAGATCCCATACCTGTATAACAAATGCTGGGAGATAGCTTAAGAATTTGCTCTTTTACCTTCTTTAGAATGAAGTGCATCATGGTTCTGTTGGCTTATGCGGCTGTTGGATGGGCTCAGTCATGTGACCCTCAGCCAGGAGGTAAAGAATCTATTCAGCTGCAATAAAACTCAAGCAGTTAAGGCTAAAGGTTTGGTTCAAATTAAAGGAAAACTATACCCCAAGAATTAATACTTATAATGTAATATATATCAGTAAATATTGCCCTTTTACATCCTTTCTCTTGAGCCGCCATTTTGTCATGGTCTGTCTCCTCCCTCAGAGATCAGCTGACAGGAAGTGATGCAGCTCTAACTGTAACAGGAAGTAGTGTGGGAGCAAAAGGCAGAACTCTGCCCATTCATTGGCTGATGGGGCCTAGCATGTATGTGTGCCTTGGCTTGTTTGTGTGCACTGTGACTCCTATGATCCCAGGGGGCGGCCCTTAGTACATAAAATGGCAGTTTCCTATTTAGGATTACCCAATGGCACATACTGCTAAATAAGTATATTTATATGAAAATGGTTTATTTAGATGAAGCAGGGTTTTACATATGAGCTGTTTATGCAATATATTTTATAGAGACCTACATTGTTTCCCTTTAACTCCTAAAAGGCAATGAGATCCCTAGTGATGATATATAGACACTTCCAAGCCATGTTATAATGAAGATTAACTAGCGGCTTTATACCAGTGTCACAATGTCCTACTCACTGTCCCGCAGCACGGTGGGCTCTAATGGCCATTAACGTAACATCAGTTCAGGCTGGGTGGGATCGGGAATGGAATGCAAAGCCTAGAACCTAGAACCTTATGTTGCCAGATCTTACTTTTACCCATAAGCCAATGTTGGATCAAGTGTAGGATCTTTACCCTCTTAAAGCTGCAACATATCGTTTATCAATTAATTTAACGTGGATTCTGATTTGGCCAGGAGGCTGGTTTCATTTCAGATTTTGAGACATTAAAGTCTTCTGCTTCTTACCATAAGGAAAAAACAACAAATGAAAGTTTTTGTAGACCTCTAGAACCTATGCACCCAGAACTTGACAAATTTTTCACTTTTTAGATACATGGAGCCCCCTCTAACCAGAGGTTTTCAGCCCTAGATATTCCCTTGTCCAATCACAGATCAGTGTAAAAGCCAACATCCGATTGGCCAATATGGGTTAATAGATATAAAAGAAATTGCACTTGTTGTTACATTTTGGCCAAAAAGCTGTGTCACGTAATTGGCCAAACAGTTATTTACATTAACCCCGTAGATGGGCAATCTGCTGGCAGAACTTTACCGTCTCTGGTTGGCAAGAAGAATCTCTATAGATAATGCAAGGGCAAGTAAGGATAAGGAAATTCCCAGTCCCACTATAAGTTGAGCAGAAGGTTCCACAGCTGGAAAAGCCATAGTAGCTGTTACCATATGAACAACCTCCTCATACTGGCACCCCATATAGTTCCCATGGGGGTACCCCCAGCGCAATGACATAGGCTACACTCCCATTGGGCACAGGAAGGGTTCAACATATATTTTAGAAAAATCCCCAGTGCCATTTATACACCAATGCAATTCATTAATGTAAAACAGCCCAATAAAATAAATGTATTCACTCTCAGCTGTGAACTTGGCAAGATCCGGAGAGGTCCGACAGAGTTCTACGTGGGAACCTCAGTACGGCGCCGAAACAGCCGTTGATGGCATTAAAGAGACGGATATGTCGCTCTACCCCTGTACCCACACCGGTAATGACCACCCAGCTTGGTGGCGGCTGGACTTGAAGGAGAGTTTTGGGGTTCAGTCGGTGGTTATAGTGAACAGGGGGGACTGTTGCAGTGAGCGCCTCTTAGGGGCTGAGGTTCGTGTTGGAAATTCATCAGAGGAAGAAAATTACACTGTGTGAGTACTGTGTCTCTTTCAGTTAAGAAGTTTCTTCATAAAGGCATTAAGTCTAAAATGTTGTTGCTGTGTTGGGAGACGAGAATCCCTAAGCTCACGTGTTTGTGAGCAAACTTAGGGGGCTTTTCCTGCTGAATTGTGCTTAGTACAGGGGAATCCCTATGTGCCATAGTTTTATGGTATCTCTCTGTACAGGCAATGAGCAAACTTAGGGGGCTGTTCCTACTGAATTGTGCTTAGTACAGGGGAATCCCTATGTGCCATAGTTTTATGGTATCTCTCTGTACAGGCTTTGAGCAAACTTAGGGGGCTGTTCCTGCTGAATTGTGCTTAGTACAGGGGAATCCCTATGTGCCATAGTTTTATGGTATCTCTCTGTACAGGCTATGAGCAAACTTAGGGGGCTGTTCCTGCTGAATTGTGCTTAGTACAGGGGAAATTTTTGTTTATTGAATTCTTGCATCCTAATACAATAAATCTAAATAAATAACAAACAAATAAGCAAAGCAAAAAAAATATTTACATACAAAGGATAAACAAAACCAACTTATTCACATAATTCTGCTTCCTCTGTGGGCAACTGCACAAATTTTGATGTACAAGGTTGCACCTGAGATATTCACAAACCTGCTCCATTTTCAGCTTACGATTTTTACCCCAATGAGCGGCTCAGCCTGGCTGGGTGCCACTCTACTATAAACAACTATACACACAAAACATAGCTCTGACTCCAGGAAGACAAAAGATTGGGCTACTCACCTAAAACTGTATGAAGCCCCATCAGAAAAATACATAGAAGGCAAAAATCTAAGGGGGGTGAAAAGTATTAGCCCATCACCAAAGAGACATCAGAATTAGCAAGAGACTCACGGTGGGTCAAACTGAATGCCCCTCCACAGACCCTTCCACCTTGCTTCATCCATCCTTTGTCTCTCCAAAGAGCGTATCTTCCCGAGCTCACCCAGTACCATATCCACCACCACTGGACCGGGGAGGACTTCACGCCTGAGAGAAACCTTGCACCGTGTGTTCCAGGTGTAAAAGCGGACAACAGAGCTGACTAAGAAAAGAGTGCCCAAATCATACCCCCTGTGTCGCTTGAATGCCCCATAGGCCCACTCCTGGTAATTACAACCAGAGAGGCAAGGAATGCCCAAGGCAGCAGAGACTTGTTTGTAAACATCTATGTTAAAGGGGCACTGAAGCAAGAAGTGGTCCATCGTTTCCACTTCCCCAGAGCATTCCTCTCGTGGGCAGTCACGGTCATCAGTGTGTCTGTACTTCAGATTCCCATTAACATAGAGCTTCCCGTGGAAGGAGCGCCAGACGACATCCCTGAGCTTCGGGGGAACCCTTGGGGAATTGACTAAAGAGAGCCCTGATCTCAACACCTCGTCTGGACAGTCTTTCAAGGCCAGTGATGCATGAAAGTAGGAACCCAAGACTCTCCTATCGATGTCCCTTCTTGGAGAAGCCCTGATCTCCCCAACAGACACACACCACCGCCTCATCACCTTCAGACTCACGGCAACATAAGGCGGGAGAGGGGCATGAGGAGCACGCACGCTCTTTACCAAGCCGCCTCTCTTCCAACACTCAAGAAAAGGAAGGGCCCAAACTCTGAAGATCTCCACCCACAAAGGAGGCTTCTCCAACAGGAGGTTGTTATAGTTGTATTTAATAAAGGTGTTCACGAAGAACACAACGGGGTTCACCATACCGAGACCCCCCTCCTTCCTTTGTAGGTAGGTAATATTCCTTTTGATGAGGTTTGTCTTATTCCCCCATAACAGTTGGAAGAAGAGACCTTTGATCTTAACGTAGAAAGCTTCTGGCAAAAGGCACACATGGCTGAGATACAAAAAGATTGGAATCAGGTAGGTTTTGATAAGATCCACCCTTTCTCTGAGGGTAAATTTCAACCCTTTCCACCGGTTCACCAGAACAGATGCGGTTTCCAACTTGCCCTCCCAAATTTGCTTGGCATAATCGCCCTGGCCAAATTCGATACCAAGAATTTTAATTTTGGGCTGGGCCACTGGGAAGACATCCGGAAGATCGAAGGCAGGATCTCCCTTCCCCATCCAGAAAGTTTCACACTTATTCTGATTAATCAAGGACCCAGAGGCCCTTGAGTAGTCCCTTAGCACCCGTGCCACAGTCTCTGCCTCCTCCCCACTAGACACGACTACTGTGACATCGTCTGCATAAGCGGAGACCTTCAGGGCCCTCCCGGGAGACAGAGGAACCCCTGCTAATGCATCGCACTCTATCCGCCTTATGAGGGGATCAATGGCAAATACATAAAGCAAAGGGCTCAAAGGACAGCCCTGTCGGACCCCAGAAGAAACCCCAAAGCTCTCCCCGGACCAACCATTCACAAGTGGGAAACTCTCGGCCCCTTTATACAAAATCTTTAGCCAATTAACAAATTTACCCGGAAGACCGTACCTGTCAAGGAGCAACCAGAGATACTCGTGGTTTACCCTATCGAAAGCCTTTGACTGATCCAAAGTCAGCAGATACTTACCCCACTCGCAGATCCTGCACCGCTCTAAGACCTCCCGGATGCCAAGGACAGCGGAAAAGGTGCTGCGGCCCTTCACTGTGCAGTGCTGAGAGGGGGAAAGAAGCCTTTCTGCAAAAGGAAAAAGGCGGTTGAACATGACCTTTGCCAGAATCTTTCGGTCTGTATTGAGAAGAGCGATGGGGCGCCAGTTCTCAACCTTAGACTGGTCCAAACCCTTGGAGAGGAGAATAAGAGCTGAGTGTCTCATAGAGGGAGGGAGTAGGCCCTCTTCCAGGGTGCTATTGAATACCTCTGTAAGACGAGGGGCCAGGACATCAACAAACTGTTTATAAAATTCGGCTGTTAAACCGTCAGGCCCTGGAGACTTTTTGAGGCCTAAGCCATCAATTGCCTTCCTGACCTCCTCAACTCCAATCTCACACTCCAATTCATCAAAAGAAATATTCTCATCTTGCAGAATAGGGGTCTCTTCCAGAAAGGAAGACATACTGGCCCGGGAGAGCCCCTGCCCCTTCAGGAGTTCAGCATAGTAGTTCTTAACAACTCTGAGAATACCAGGGACCGAAGTCTCTAGCACCCCAGCCTCGTTTTGCAAGCCGTGTATGGACTTGCGGGAAAACACTTCCCGGCAGTTTTGGTAAGGGTCGGGCGAGTGGTGCTTCCCGTAGTCCCTCTCCAAAACCAGGGAAGAGTACCTGTCATACTGATACTCCTTCATGAGGGCACGGACCCTGGCAACTTCCCCACCTTGGGCCCCATCAGACACCAGTCTGTCTAACTTTCTCCTGAGAGATTGGTAGGCACGATCTTTATCAATTTGTATCTTGTTTGCTAGGCCTCGAAAGAGTCCTGCTGCCCTCTTTTTGACCATCTCCCACCACTCCGCCTTAGTGTTGCACAGATCTAATAAGGATTCCTGAGCCTGAAAGAACTCCCTGAAGGACTGATTTACACACTCCTCCCCCAGGAGGGCCGAATTCAGGCGCCAAAGACCCCTTCCCCTCTGAGGGGACTCTGAAACATTCAAGGACACACTCACCATACAGTGATCGGAGAACTCCACGGCCGTCACCTCAGGAGGAGACACTATGAAGTCCTGTTTAACAAAAAACCTGTCTATCCTACTTCTACATGTTCCTCTATAAAAAGTGAAACCCGTGCGGTCAGGGAAGTGGCGAATGTGCACATCCTCTAGGCCGGCCTGACTAACTATGCTATTCAGGTAAATGCTATCATAGCCCAGCCGACCTGCGGCACCTCCCCTATCCATAGGCCTAGTCACGGTGTTAAAGTCACCGCCAAAAATTATCGGCTGGGCTGTAAAAAGAAAGGGCTTAATCCTGCTAAACAGGTCCCTCCTCGCCTTTAGGGTCTGAGGACCGTACACATTAATAAGGCGAAGATTCTGCCCATTCAGCAGGACGTCTAAGACCATACATCTGCCCATCTCTACCTCAATCACCCGTTTGACTGTTACCTTACTGGTCTTAAAAAGGACCGCCACTCCGCTGTACATCTCGGCCGCAAGAGACCAGTAGGAAGGACCGTGCACCCATTCCTTCTTGGCCCTATGGAGCACCTGAAGATTGCATAATCTGGTCTCTTGCAAAAATAAAATGTCTGCCTCAACTCGGGAGAGAAAAAAAAAGGCCGTGTCTCTTGCGCCTACAGACTTAACGCTCGCGACATTAATGGTCACGACGCGTATCGGAGGGGGAACAGCCATTTACAGGGTGATTAAGATGAGGAGGTTTCCACCCTCCTTTTTACCTTCCTATCATCATCAGAGCATTCCCTCTTTGCAGAGAGACCAGATGGAAGCTTTTCAGCTTCAGCCGGACTTATGTCCTCAAATTCCGAAGAGGAAGAGTTGGCGTTATCAGACCGTGCCAGCTCCCTGTTTAGCTCCTCCTCCTCCTCCTCCTCCAACTCTGCCCTCTCCCCCCAAGATAAAGGAGCAAATCTATTTACGGATAAAGGAAAGGGATCAGCCCCCTCCTTTGCATGGGCACCCTCTGCCCTTTCCTCTTTCTTCCTGTGATTCCCCCCACTCGAGTTGGTAGCCTTTTGTTTGGCCAAGGTGGCTTTCTGGGGTTCGCCTACTTTAACCCAATCCCCCAATGTGTTGTTAGCCACACTAGGCCGCTCAGAAGGGGGGGTCTCCTGAACTACCCTTTGGGACATTAGTGACCGTCCACTAGGTTGTCCTCTCCCCCTTCCCCGTGTTGCCCTAACGGATGTGGAGGACTGCGGGGCCTGGGAAGACTGCGGGGCCCGGGAAGACTGCGGGGCCCGGGAAGACTGCGGGGCCCGGGAAGACTGCGGGGCCCGGGAAGACTGCGGGGCCTGGGAAGACTGCGGGGCCCGGGAAGGCTGGGGGCCCTGGGGAGGCTGGGGGCCATGGGAAGGCTGAGATGAATTATGGGGGATGAACGGGGGGTCAGGATCAGGAACAGGCTGAGTTTCCCCAACCACCTGACCCTGTGTGGCCTCGGACTCCAGCACCCCCATTTCCTCGCGGTATTCCTCATCAATGCTTTGCCACGACATAGGACAGGAACCGTACGCATGGCCGAGCTCTCCGCACAAGTTGCACCGGATACTTTTGGGACAGTGCTTTGCCACATGACCTACCCCAAGGCACATGGCGCATTTCAGTACATCGCAACTAATACTGAAATGCCTGGTGGAGCCGCACTTCCAACATTCCCTGGGCTGCCCGGGATAAAAGCAGCAGACTAAATCCCGGCCAATGTATGCGGAGCTGGGGATGTGCTGGGTGACATTGCCTACAGTGCGTAGGCGCACCTTAGCCTGCCAGCCCCCCGTCCATATCCCCCTGTACCCAAAGTCCCTCTCCAGCTCCCCTATCACATCCCCATACCTTCTGAGCCAGATCTTAAGGTCTGCGGGGGGGATGGACTCATTCTCTATGAGAATGGTGACCTTGCAGACCCCCGGCCTAGACACGGGCACTGCCCGAAACCCCTCCCACATCCCTGTGGCATCCCTAAACTTTTCCCAGAATTCATCTAACTCCTGGGGCCTCATGAAGCTGATGGTATAATCTTTGAACACTTTGTTATGCACAAAACAATAAATATCATTTGCAGTGAAGCCCATATCACAGATCTTATCAACGACAATATTTCCTTCAGGCAAGGGACCCTCCCCCTCCCACTGCAACCGCACCACATTCCTGCGCCTCCCCGAGTCTGCGGGGTAGATCCTCCCACGTCGGGGGTAATTCCCCACTGCAGGTTTGTCACCCACACGCGCCCCACTCACTGCCACCTTTGCCACATTCACACTGCCAGGCCCTTTAGCCTTGCCACGGACAATATTAGCAAAGCTTTGGCCACTCACTCCCGCCACCTCATTCACTGCACTCACACCCGCCGCTGTGGCATTAACTGCACCAGTTGGGTCATTCACCCCTGCACCCACAGCACTTGTACCTGCACCCACAGCACTCGTACCTGCACCCACAGCACTTGTACCTGCACCCACAGCACTCGTACCTGCACCCACAGCACTTGTACCCACACCCACAGCTCTTGTACCTGCACCCACAGCGCTCGTACCTGCACCCACAGTTCTTGTACCTGCACCCACAGCTCTTGTACCTGCACCCACACCTGCACCCACAACACTTGTATCTGCACCCACATTCACCTCTTGCACAACAGCATTTGACCCTTGCACAGTTGGACCCGAGCCCCCCAACACTTTCCCCCCACACACATTTACACCCACAGAATTCACATTCCCAGTGCACTCACCAGCCTCAGGCAGTCGCTCACCGATCCCCTCACTGCAGTCACGCCCACACACACTTGCACCATTGGAAATGGCAGCAGTTGGAATTGCTGAACTACAAGAGTCCGCTGCAGAGTCTTTTGCAGCCGCCTTCTTCCTGCCAGATTTAGGAGCAGGCTTGGTCTTCTTCTTCTTGTTTCCCTTTCGCTGTTCCTCCTGCTGCTCAGCGACTGCAGCTTTGCCTTCATGGTTCCGCTCCGAGTTGTTCCCATCACAACTGGCTTTTTCCTGGTCTGGGAGAGACACAGTAGTGGATGTAGTGGCCTCTGGCTGCTGTGAGATGTCACCCTCAGGGCCCGCTTGTTGTTCTGCACCGATGTTTGCAGCAGTGTGTCAAACTGACTCCCTTTCAGCCATGTTCTGCGCCGGCTGCCCTGCATTCCTCCCAGATGGCAGATTCTCACTTTTCCCTGCTGTAGCCATATTGGCATTTGCTTTGTGTGCCCAACTGGCCATCGCAGCAGGGGCTGACTGCACCCCAACATCCTCAGCTGACTGAGGGGCAGCCTGGGAGACACCCATAGACATAGGCTGATTTTGGGGTGAGGGCAGGACAGGGAAATCAGATTCTGTGTAGACAAAGCTACTTACTTCCAGCTGCTGTTTCTTTTCCTTCGCTTTTACCTTTTCCTTGGGGTTAATATCTTCAATTTCTTCCATAGAAAAGACCATTTTTTGCGGCCTCAGGGAGCAAGGAGACTCCACCTGCCTGATCTCCCTTAGGAGGCCCGGTGTACCTGAGGGGGTACCAGTGGGGGTACCAGTAGGAGTGCCAGTGGGGGTCCCAGGGCTCTTTGGAACTGGCCGGTTTGGCTGGAGGGCCCCAGAGCTTTCAGGCTCCTCATCGCTGGACACCTCAGTAATGGCTCTGCTTCTCAGCGATGCCCTGTATTTTTCCTCCTGGCGCCTCTGCTCCATCTCCCGGAACCGCTCGGCATTATCAAACGATTCCTTTACCGCACCGATTCCCTTGCCAAGGAAGTCCAGCTCCCGCTCCAGAGTGCGCTGCTTGTCGCACAGGGCAGCAATCTCTACCTTCTTGCGGGGCCGGGCCAGGCTGTAGGCCTTAGCGCACTCGTACCTCTTGGTCTTTATTAGAGATTTCAGAGCCGCAAGCTCAGCCCTTTTCTCCTTAAACTTCTGAATTCCCTTGGCCAGATTTTCCTGGAATCCCGGTTCATGCGGCAGCATATCAGGGTCAAACCCCGCAACTTGCACTGGGGACTCCGCTTGGGGCCCCTCAGAAACTCCTCCTTCTGCAGAAGCACCCCGAGGCCTAGGTGACTCAGATGAGGCCTGGGGCTTTCCTGGATCAGCATCCCTGGGCGCACCACACCCTCCAGGGCTGCAATTGCTCATGATTGAGCTCAACGAGCACCACACAAACTGCGATCAGCACCCAGCAGCACACACGGTCAGGTGAGCACTAGTGGGCGGTTCCTGCTGAATTGTGCTTAGTACAGGGGAATCCCTATGTGCCATAGTTTTATGGTATCTCTCTGTACAGGCTATAAGCAAAAATTATATTAAAAAATATATGTACATTATCCTACTATCTGCATTCTTTACTCATGGCCTGAATGTTTCCCCCAGTTGTGGCACCATTGATGATGTCTCAGAAACGTCCCTCAGACTTTGCTGTAATGGGACAGAGGGTCGCTATGTGAGTGTGGTGATTCCTGGGAGAGAAGAATATCTCACCCTCTGTGAAGTGGAGGTTTATGGGAAGAAATCTAACACTGGGACAGGTAAGGCCGATTGGTAGACAAGTTATATATTAACCAGTATTAGATTGTGTTGTGTGATGTGTTGTATAGTCCAACTTTTGCACCCCCCCTTCATATGACAACATTAACCTCAATAATACCTCAACTGGCCAATAGACTGGACTACCAGGAATATAGGAGATACAGCAGGCATTTTATGGCCGTAAAACTGAGCTCCACGTTCACTACTTTGGGCCTCTGGTGGGGCAACTTTCTTTCATAGAAAAGAATCTGGCTAGAACTGGAGACGTCATGCAGAGCTCCACATTGGAACCTCAGTTTGCTGCTGAGACAGCGGTGGATGGCATTGCCGAGACAAATAGCTCAGTACATCCATGTACCCACACCGATAACGATCATCCGGCTTGGTGGAGGTTGGACCTGAAGAAGACATTCAAGGTGGAGTCTGTGGTCATAGTGAACAGAGGAGACTGTTGCAGTGAGAGACTGTTGGGAGCCGAGATCCGTGTTGGAGATTCAGCCGATAATAGCAACCCAGTGTGAGTGTGTCATTTATCTGTTGGTGTTATGCTTAGACCAGGGGTCCCCAACCTTTCTTACTCATGAGCCACAGTCAAATGTAAAAAGACTTGGAGAGCAACACAAGCACCATAAAAGTTCATGGAGGAGCCAAATAAGGGCTGTGATTGGCTATTAGGGCACTCTATGCACCCTATCAGCTTACAGGGGCTTAATCTGGTAGGAAATCTTGTTTTTATTCAACCAAAACTTGCCCCCAAGTCAGGAATTCAAAAATAACTCCCTGGTTTGGGGGCACTGAGAGCAACACCCAAGGGGTTGGGGAGCAGCATGTTGCCCTGAGCCACTGGTTGGGGATCACTTGCTTAGACCAATCATCTCTACAGAAAAAGAGCTACATATTAAGTACAAACGGTACCCAGAGCCATTAATTCCCTCTTCTTGAGGAAAACACACAGTAAATTTAGATCATGCAATTTCCCAAGTGATCTGGTTGCCATTTTCTCAATCTTTTTCATCTCTTCCATGTATTTGGTAAAGATGGCTTCTCCAACCTGTGGCCCTTTGTTCACTTTTTGTCTAATCAATGAGTTATTCATAGAAATATATTATTTGCTTAATGCCTTGTCTTGATAATTTTATTATAAATACCCCCATTATTGTCCCTTTCCTCAGATGCGGCTCCGTCACTAACATCTCCCAAGCCACCATCACTCAGTTCTGTGGGGGGATGGAGGGTCGCTATGTGAGTGTGGTTATCCCGGGGCGCGAGGAATATCTCTCACTCTGTGAAGTGGAGGTTTATGGGGAGGAATCTAAAATGCATGGAAACAATTCTAAAAATGCTACAGGTAAGGCCACTAGTCAAGGGAGCCCAATGCTTTATTTCTACTGGATTCTGTATTTCATGACCTGGATGAATGGAAATCCTCAAGGTCGGTAACCCAGTCAGTCCTCTAAACCTTCTCAGTTGTTGGCATCTTATCCTACGCTGGACAATTCCGATACAAGGTTGGTAACCCAAACAATTGCTTTAACTCTATGAAAAGGATTTAATGGAAGATCCCGGTTTTTTGTTTAACAGTGAACGTGGCAAGATCAGGAGAAGTCAGGCAAAGCTCCACCTACGACCAACAGTACGAAGCCGGAGCAGCTATTGATGGCTTCACAGATACAGATATGTTAGTGCACCCATGCACCCACACTGATTATGATAATCCGGCTTGGTGGCAGTTGGACCTGAAGAAGAGGTACAAGGTCGACACCATTGTCATAGTGAACAGAGGAGACTGCTGCAGTGAGAGACTGTTGGGAGCTGAGATTCGCGTTGGAGACTCAGCAGATAATAACAACCCAGTGTGAGTCCCTAAGTTATTATTTATCTGTATCCTTTGGAAACAAGACCCACAGGGTGAGATTTGCTTGGTACATGGGTGGCCTTTGTATCTAAGGATACAGTGACCCAGCACAACCAGCTCTCAAGCTTAGGGGAAGGGTTTCATTCCCAACTCTTACTGACCCTCAAGTCATATAATAGGGCAACGTCATATTCCCCAATATCTATATTATCCTGGGCCATCACCTAAAGTAAAAAACTCTTTATTGCTCATTTACTTTATCAAAAAGAAGCAAAGGCAACAAAGAGGCAACATATTAGTGCCCATAAGTGCAACTGTTTTTGTTTCCAGACCTCTAATGGACAAGAATCTCCTTCCTTTTGTTTCTATAAACCAAAAGGACTTCATTTCCAATGTAACATATAATATTTATGTTATATTCATTGTACTGCGCCTGTTGTGTGTTCTATTACTGTATTGTTTGTACCGGGTTTGAAAGTTTTGGAGTCACCTAAATATCCCTGTTATTGTCTGTTTCCCCAGGTGCGGCTCCGTCACTAACACCTCCCAAGCCACCATCTCTCTCTCCTGTAATGGGATGGAGGGTCGCTATGTGAGTGTGGTTATTCCTGAGCGTGAGGAATATCTCACCCTCTGTGAAGTAGAGGTTTATGGGGAGGAATCCAAAATGCTTGGAGAACATTCTCAAAATGCTACAGGTAAGGCCACTAATCATGGAGGCTTGGTCACACTACAAATGACTATAACATATTCCCCGTATAGCCATATCTGCCCCACTGCCTGTAGTTGGCAGGAACTACATGGCAGTAAAGTAACCCATTTGGGAACATAAGTAGTCATAGAAATGACTGAAAGCCCTACAAAGGGTCCTACAGCTGGAAAAACAGAAATTGCCTTCACGGTATATTAAAATGTACCATCAGCCAATCAGAAATGGTTAGAATCTGGCTAGCATCTTAAGGTGGCCATACACGGGCCGACTATAGCTGCTGATATCGGTCCCTTGGACCGATTCGGCAGCTAATCGGCCCGTGTATGGGCAGGGCAGAGCGGCCTGGCCGACCGATATCTGGCCTGAAATTGGCCAGATCTCGATCGGCCAGGTTAGAAAATCCGGTCGGATCGGGGACCGCATCGGCTCGTTGATGCGGTCCCCGATCCGACTGCCCCATTGCCGCCCACATAATCCGATCGTTTGGCCCCAGGGCCAAACGATCGGATTATTTATTTTTTTACCTAAATGCTCCCCGATATCGCCCACCCGTAGGTGGGGATATCGGGGGAAGATCCGCTCGCTTGGCGACATCGCCAAGCGAGCGGATCTGTTGGTGTATGGCCACCTTTAGTGTACCCTGGATAATTCCTATATGAGGTTGGAAACCCAATAATATCCCTTAATGTATGTGAAAAGATTTAATGGAAGATCCTGGTTTGTTGTTTAACAGTGAACGTGGCAAGATCAGGAGAAGTCAAGCAAAGCTCCACCTATGAGCAACAGTACGAAGCCGGAGCAGCTATTGATGGCTTCACAGACACAGATATGTTAGTGCACCCATGCACCCACACTGATTATGATAATCCGGCTTGGTGGCAGCTGAACCTGAAGAAGAGGTACAAGGTCGACACCATTGTCATAGTGAACAGGAGGGACTGTTGCAGTGAGAGACTGTTGGGAGCTCAGATCCGTGTTGGAGATTCAGAGGATAATAACAACCCAGTGTGAGTCCCTAACTTCTTTCTCTGTATCCTAAGGAAACAAGAACCACAGGGTGAGATTTCTATGGCACTTGGGTGGAACTGCATCCAACTCATTCAATAATCACAAGATAGAGAGACCCAGCACAACAGGATCCCAAGCTTAGATCCAGGGTTCAATTCCCAAAGTCAACTCTTACTGACTCTCAGGTCAACAGGACAACAACATCATTATTGTTTTTTTCACTAATTATTTTTGTTTCTTTTATTGATAGTTACTTTTTGCTTTATCTGTATTATCCTGGTGTTATAGAAATGGCAATATTTATTTATACATATGTATCAATCTCTTGTTTAGGTCAAGGGGACAAAAATTACAATGTGTTGATAGCCACCATTCTGCTTGAATATATCACCTAAATACCCCTATTACTGTCTATTTCCCCAGATGTGGCGCCATCAATAACATCTCCCAAGCCAACATCACTCTCTCCTGTAATGGGATTGAGGGTCGCTATGTGAGTGTGGTGATTCCTGGGCGCGAGGAATATCTCAGCCTCTGTGAAGTGGAGGTTTATGGGGAGGAATCCAAAATGCATGGAGAACATTCTAAAAATACTACAGGTAAGGCCACTAATCAGGAAGGCTCGATCAAATTGAGGAATATTGGCCTAGAACATAATATTTGTAATTGGATAGAGAACTGGCTGAAGGATAGAGTACAAAGAGTGGTGGTAAATGGAACATTTTCTAATTGGGCCAGTGTGGTTAGTGGGTACCGCAGGGGTCAGTCCTTGGGCCTTTGCTTTTTAACTTGTTTATTAATGCCCTGGAGGGGGGCATAGACAGTACTGTTTCTATTTTTGCTGATGACACTAAATTGTGCAAAACTATAAGTTCCATGCAGGATGTGCCGCTTTGCAGAGCGATTTGACTGGGAAACTGGGCAGCAAACTGGGAAATGAGGTTCAATGTTGATAAGTGCAAAGTTCTGCCCTTTGGTAGAAATAATATAAACGCAAACTATCTACTGAATGGGAGTGTGTTGGGGGAATCCTTAATGGAGAAGGATCTGGGGGTTTTTGTAGATCACAAGTTGTCTAATTCCAGGCAGTGTCATTCTGTGGCTACTAAAGCAAATAAAGTGCTGTCTTGTATAAAAAAGGGCATTGACTCAAGGGATGAGAACATAATTTTGCCCCTTTATAGGTCCCTGGTAAGGCCTCACCTTGAGTATGGGGGGCAGTAACAGTGAGTATGGGGGCAGTAACAGTGAGTATGGGGGGCAGTAACAGTGAGTATGGGGGGCAGTAACAGTGAGTATGGGGGCAGTAACAGTGAGTATGGGGGGCAGTAACAGTGAGTATGGGGGGCAGTAACAGTGAGTATGGGGGGCAGTAACAGTGAGTATGGGGGGCAGTTACAGTGAGTATGGGGGGGCAGTAACAGTGAGTATGGGGGGCAGTAACAGTGAGTATGGGGGGGCAGTGACAGTGAGTATGGGGGGCAGTTTTGGGCCCCAGTCCTTAAGAAGGATATTAATGAGCTGGAGAGAGTGCAGAGACTGCAACTAAACTGGTAAAGGGGATGGAAGGGTTAAACTATGAGGTGAGACTGTCAGGGTTGGGGTTGTTTTCTCTGGAAAAGAGGCGCTTGCGAGGGGACATGATTACTCTGTACAAGTACATTAGAGGGGATTATAGGCAGATGGGGGATGTTCTTTTTTCCCATAAAAACAATCAGCGCACCAGAGGCCCCCCCTATAGATTAGAGGAACAGAGCTTCCATTTGAAGCAGCGTAGGTGGTTTTTCACGGTGAGGGCAGTGAGGGGGTTGGGGAATGCCCTGCCGGGGGATGTTGGGTAGGGGGTTCCTCACGGGGAGGGCAGTGAGGGGGTTGGGGAAGGCCCTTCCTAGTGATGTGGTAATGGCAGACTCTGTTAATGCCTATAAGAGGGGCCTGGATGAGTTTTTGAACAAGCAGAATATCCAAGGCTATTGTGATACTAATATCTACAGTTAGTATTAGTGGTTGTATATATATAGTTTATGTATGTGAGTGTATAGATTGGTAGGTGTGGGTTAGGTGTGCTGGGTTTACTCGGATGGGTTGAACTTGATGGACAATGGTCTTTTTTCAACCCTATGTAACTATGTAACTATGTAACTATGTAACATTACAAATGAGTATAACATATTCCCCTCATAGCCATATCTGCCCCACTGCCTGTAGTTGGCAGGAAAGGAACCCACGTGGCCTCAGTATATAATTATATGTTTATCAATATATCCCGTGAGCTCATGAACCCTATTGCAGGGTGAAATAACGTCCCATAGAGCCTGTATAAACCATTAGGTCAACAAATGATAACTTGGGCCATTTATTTATATCTTTATAACCAAACAGAATTGAACAGAAAATGTCATTCAGTTGAGCCACTCTCTAATTCACCCAGTAGAATATACTGTAAGTATCCCTGCTTTACCTTCTGACTGTGGAACATAGCTATATGGTCTTAGAAATGAAGATCATACCCTCATACCCAGAAAGCCCAGCAAAAGGGTCCTACAGCTGGAAAAACTACAATTGCCCTCAAGTTGGCATTAAAATGTGCCAATCAGAAGTGGTTTGAATTTTGCCAACAGCTAAGCGTACACTGGATAATTCCTATAGGAGGTTGGAAACCCAATAATGTCCCTTAACTCTGTAAGAAGATTTAATGGAATATCCCGGTTTGTTGTTTAACAGTGAACGTGGCAAGATCAGGAGAAGTCAAGCAAAGCTCCACCTACGACCAACAGTACGAAGCCGGAGCAGCTATTGATGGCTTCACAGATACAGATATATTAGTGCACCCATGCACCCACACTGATTATGATAATCCGGCTTGGTGGCAGTTGAACCTGAAGAAGAGGTACAAGATTGGGACCATTGTCATAGTGAACAGAGGAGACTGTTGCAGTGAGAGACTGTTGGGAGCTGAAGTTCGTGTTGGAGATTCAGCAGATAATAACAACCCAATGTGAGTCCCATTTCTTTTTTTACTCTGTATCCTTAGGAAACAAGATCCACAGGGGGAGATTTGTATGGCACTTGGGTGGCCTTTGCTTCAAGCTACTTTAATCATCAGTATCAGTGAATACAATGCTGGGTGCTACACATCTCGAACTTCTCCATGGATTTCCACCAATCAAAGATTACTCTTTTTTATTCTCTTATAACAAATCATTTCCAGAGGTTCAATACGTATAAAAATAAAATTAAGAACTCAGGAGACATCCTTTGCCCAATCTAGGTTTGAGCCATGACTGATAATTGCCAGATATAATTCTGAGCTTTTTAACATAGGTCTATAACGACTTATGCTATTGGTTAGTTCCTTAAGCCCTCAGATCCCATCCAGCCAATCAAATGCCAGGGCCAGGGTTTATGTTTATTCTGCTCAACTACAACTTCCGTTGTGCCTTTCACTAAATGTAAATGTAATAATTCTGTTATTTCCTACTTTCCCAGATGCGGCACCATCACCAAAGTCTCCCAAGCCACCATCACCCTGTCCTGTAATGGGATGGAGGGTCGCTATGTGAGTGTGGTGATTCCTGGGCGGGAAGAATATCTCCAGCTCTGTGAAGTGGAGGTTTATGGGGAGGAATCGTATGAAGTAAGAGGTAAAGGAAATTTCACCAGAAACATACGTAACCCTCATATGTTGAAAAAAATGTTGCATAGGGGAATGGAACCATGCCGATAGTACAACCTACTGGATGGTAAATATTGGACATGGCCGGGATACAGTTCTCTGTGTGTTTGTGGAATATTGCAAACACTCGACATATATGTGTGTAAAAGTAGGTGAAATGGGTTTCAGTCTACTAAACAAGGAGGTGCCAGGTGTAGAAGATAGTTAGGGGACACAAGTGGTACCAAGTGCAATAAACTGAAGGAAAAATGGTAAACTATGGCCACATAGGACTCAATACAGTGTTGTATACATTGCTTATTGGTGCCATTATACAGACTTATCCAGGGCTCTCCAACCTTTTGTTCCAATGAGCCACACTCAGATGTAAAAAGTGTTTGGGAGCCACACAAGCATGAAAAAAGTTCCTTGGTGGTTCCAAATAAGTGCTGTGATTGGATGTTTGGTAGCCCCATGTGGACCAACAGCCTGCAGAAGGAATTCTAAAATTAGCACCTGTTTTGTGGCCATGGAGAGCAACATCAAAGGGATTGGGGAGCAACGTGTTGGCCCCGAGCCAAAGTTTGGGGATCACTGGTCTAATTAATGCATTAAGGTCACTTTTTTCTCAGATGGGTTTCAATATCGATTGTATTTTCACTTTAAGTAATGAACGTGGCAAGATTGGGAGACGTCAGACAGAGCTCCACTTATGAACCTCAGTACGGCGCTGAGACCGCTGTCGATGGCGTAAAAGAGACCGATATCTCTATACACCCCTGTACCCACACTATGAATGACAATCCCGCCTGGTGGCGGCTGGACCTGAAGAAGAGATTCATTATTGAGTCTGTGGTTATCGTGAACAGAGGAGACTGTTGCAGTGAGAGACTGTTGGGAGCCGAGATCCGTGTTGGGGATTCCCCAGATAATAACAACCCCGTGTGAGTCCAATATACCTGTATATATATCATTTCTTTTTTTCTGGAAAACGGCAATTCATTAGAAAAGTAGACAAATTTGAGGGGTTATGTGATAAACGGCACTAAGTTTGCCCAGGAACAGTAACCCATAGCAACCAATCAGCAGGTAGCATTACTGGTTGAAAATCAAGTATCTTATTGGTTGCTATGGGCTACTGATTCTGGGCAAACGTTGTGCCTTTTATTACATATGGGGGATGGTGCGTATTCTTCACCAGTTCCACGTGTCTGTTCCACGTTTGTAATTAGTCTACATTTTCTAAGATAAAATGGCTGCTTTCATTAATTTACTTTTTATGTCTTGACGTTCCAAACGGGAAAATCACTCTATATCTTTATTACATTATTACATGGATTATATCAATGTTAGTTGGGTAGTCTTATTCTTTGGCCGTATTGGATTTTACCACTTATGCGTAGTGATGCACCAAACCCACTTTTTTGGATTCGGTCAAACCCCCTGCCGAATCCCGAACCGAATTCGGCCGAAACTGAATCCTTCAAAAAAAAGGCTAGATTCGGCCCAAATCCCAAACCAAATCCAGGATTTGGTGCATTCCTACTTATAAGTTAAAGTCAAAGTCATTAAAGTCATTGGCTAAGTCCCCTGTCCCTATCCAGATAACCGGAGAAGCAGCCAAAGCCTAAGTGCCAAAGCATTTGTGGGTATAACTAGGTGCCTACACGCACCCAACATACTATACATTATAGACATATGGTGGGAAAAACAAAGAACAAGACCCGCCCCCCTTCGAACTGGAGAAAAGGAATTTTCCCTGGAATCAATGCAATTGGCCCTTCCCCAGGACGGCAGTGGGGCTGTAGGATTCCCTCTCCAGAGATATTGTAATGGCTGATTTGCCTTCTAAAATAGGGGCTTGGATGTCTTCACAGGGTAAAAGTTACAAGGGAATTCATTCATTATCAAAATCTTTAATCATGGTACAAAAAAAAATTTGATCACAAATGAAACCACATTTTTCCAATCATTTCAATAAGGATGAAAAACCTGAAAAGTTGTTTGAAGGCTTCACAGACACTTCCCATTGCCTTCTCAGGGATGCCACCAAATTTACACGATTTTGTCGCTTGGTAAACGTTGAAAATTCAAGTCTGAAGGTTGAATATTTTTGAAAATCATGGAAAAAATCTCAACCTTGAATGTTAATAAATCGTATGTGTATAAGTAGGTTGTACATCTACTGTATATACCATAAAGTAAGTGGGGGGCATTTCTACTGGTTAAGGTTTCATACATTTTGTTATTTTACCCCCTTTGACATTAGGAACTGCCCAATGGATGTAAATACTTGTAAATATGAGAATAACTTCAATGATTCCATTACTTTTTGCTCTTCCAGATGCGGCACCATCACCGATGTCTCCCATTCCCCCATCACCCTGTCCTGTAATGGGATGGAGGGTCGCTATGTGAGTGTGGTGATTCCTGGGAGGGAGGAATATCTCACTCTCTGTGAAGTGGAGGTTAATGGGGAGGAATCTACCAAGGTGGCAGGTAAGCGTTGGTGAAGAGCTGAATATTGGCACACTTAAAGGGAAACTAAACCCCCAGAATGAATACGTAACCAACAGACAGTTTATATTATGTTAAGTGGCCTATTAAAGAATCTCCCCAAACTGGAATATATATATCAGTAAATATTGCCCTTTTACACCCTTTCCCTTGAGCCGCCATTTAGTGATGGGCTGTGTGCTCCCTCAGAGATCAGCTGACAGGAAGTGATGCAGCTCTAACTGTAACAGGAAGTAGTGTGGGAGCAAAAGGCAGAACTCTGCCCATTCATTGGCTGATGGGGCCTAGCATGTATGTGTGCCTTGGCTTGTTTGTGTGCACTGTGACTCCTATGATCCCAGGGGGCGGCCCTTAGTGCTTAAAATGGCAGTTTCCTATTTAGGATTACCCAATGGCACATACTGCTAAATAAGTATATTTATATGAAAATGGTTTATTTAGATGAAGCAGGGTTTTACATATGAGCTGTTTATACAATATATTTTTTATAGGGTCCTACATTATTAACATTTATTTAGATTGTTAGCTCTACGGGGCAGGGACCTCCTTTCCACTGTGTCTCATACCACATGGCACTTATATATATATATATATTTACTGTATTTATTTATTATATCACTTGTCCTCCCTGTGTGTAATTGTGTATATTGTAAGACTGTACAGCACTGCGTACCCTTGTGGCGCTTTATAAATAAAGTTATACATACATACATAAAGCGCCAACATCTTCGCGCACATTGTTTGGGGGTGTAGTTTTCCTTTAGGGGGGAATTTACTAACACTCAATTTTTTCGATCTGGGTCTTGTGTTGCCAAAATAATTCAAAATTATTTTTGTAATTTCTTATGGGACAAAACCGGGACAAATCCGAAAGCAAAATGACACCGTCTAAAACCTGTCGAGATCATGCAGAATACAAATAGTACATTCATGTGTAAAAGTTCCAAACCAATCCCTGCTGAAGGTACAGTAATTCCCAATTAAATCCTTTTGGATCAAAACGGATAGAATAACCCAGCGCCGTCGGCTGAGGGATAGAAACAACAAAACTATATATAGAGCAGTATTTTGTTCCTAACAGAGAACCCTTCGTGATTGGAAGTGCAAACACGGCATAAATTAGAGCAAGTGATCTGTGGAGAAGCAACGGGCCGACCTGTAAAGCCAACCAATGAATACAAAAGCCGGTGTTAGACCTTTATTAAACAAACTCCCTTATCCAGGCTGATTATACGTGAGAAGGAGAAAATCAACACCCAGCACAGAACCAAATAACTATTTATTATATTCAAAAAAAAGTTCTTGTGGAACTGTAACTCCCCCGCTTATTAAGAGTGCAGAGGGGTGGATGGGTACCCACAAACCCCTTGTTCAATGCAGGCTCATCATAATAACGTCATAGTTGAATCTGTCCCAGATTTGCTATAAAATTAGCGAAATGGCAAGAAGATTTGCGAAAAGTTTGCGAAACGCGTTTTTTTTTCACCCACATCTTTTTTTGGTCAGCCGCCAAAATACGAATCCATGCCTGGCGAAAAAATTTGCTCATCACTATTCATCATTGTTATTCCACATCAGCATACTGGGACTCACTAATACACATAGCGAGCGGGGAAAGCGCCAATAGTGTAAATTTCCTTCTTTAATAAAATATAAAAGCGTATATTCAATTTGCAAGGATAAAAGCAATGGCCTAGCACTCAGAATATCTAAAACTGCAGCAGTCTGGATTCCAATAGAGGGGGTATATAGTGCCCTGATCCCCGTCTCATATCTGTCCCAAGCTGCTAAAGAGGGCTTTCCGCCTAACGCGTTTCGCCTGACGGGCTTCCTCAGAGGAGTAATTTGCTGTGCGTCCTTCTCCTTAATTTAACCTAAAACATGATATGTGTCCCACTCCTGTACGTTGCATTACGGCTGCTTCACAAGGACACACAGAAAATTAAGCCACTGAGGAAGCCCTTCATGTGAAACGCGTTGGGGCAATATATGCTTTTATATTTTATTAAACTAAGAAATGTGCTTTCCCTGCTCACTATGGTGTGTATTCATCAAATCACCTGCATGGAACAAGGGGTTTGTGGGTACCCATCCACCCCTGTGCACTATTAATCACTGGGGGAGTTACAGTTCAACAAGAACTTTTTTTGAATACAATTAAGTTATTTGGTTCTGTGCTGGGTGTTGATTTTCTCCTTCTCACGTATAATCAGCCCGGATAAGGGAGTTTGTTTAATAAAGGTCTAACACCGGCTTTTGTATTCATTGGTTGGCTTTACAGGTCGGCCCGTTGCTTCTCCACAGATCACTTGCTCTAATTTATGCCGTGTTTGCACTTTCAAACAAAATACTCCTCTATATATAGTTTTGTTGTTTCTATCCCTCTGGGCTATTCTATCCGCCTGTGAGATTGGGTAGAAGTCAATGACAGATTTTTCCTTTACAACAGGAAGATCTCTCTTTGCTTTGTTTTTCAGGTTTTTTTGTTACACTGTCATTTGTACGACAATAAGAAAAAATCTGAATGTCAAAGGAAACTATCCCCCCAAACAATGTCGGTCTCTATATAAATATATTTCATAAACAGCTCATATGTAAAACCCTGCTTCATCTAAAAACCATTTTCATATAAATTTACTTTATTAGCAGTATGTGCCATTGGGTAATCCTAAATAGGAAACTGCCATTTTAAGTACTAAGCCCCGCCCCCTGGGATCATAGGAGTCACAGTGCACACAAACAAGCCAAGGCACACATACATGCTAGGCCCCATCAGCCAATGAATGGGCAGAGTTCTGCCTGTTGCTCCCACACTACTTCCTGTTACAGTTAGAGCTGCATCACTTCCTGTCAGCTGATCTCTGAGGGAGCACACAGCCCATCACTAAATGGCGGCTCAAGGGAAAGGATGTAAAAGGACAATATTTACTGATATATATATTCCAGTTTGGGGAGATTCTTTAATAGGAAACTTAACATAATATAAACTGTCTGTTGGTTACGTGTTCATTCTGGGGGTGTAGTTTTCTTTTATTTAATGCCCCCCAAAGTGGTAATAAGGAATAGTTCATAGGAATACTGGAACAGAACTCTCAGGGTATTTGTCACAAACTTCAAATACTTATGTGAGCAAAATAATCTTTTTTTCGTAATGCAGTGTTTACAAATAATACGGTAATATTATGTTTAAATGAGGGGATGTGTGTCTTTATGGTCAGTAGGGGGCAAGAACTGGCCCAACAGCCCTATCTAATGCTGTTATGTAAAGGCATCAGGGCATCTTTATTAACACAGAGGGAAGTCAGAACCTTGACCCCCAATATTGCCGCCAAATGATGCTCCCCCAACCCTAAGCATAGGGTGTTGGGGTACAGTAACCTGAATTAGGGTTCTAACGAGGATCATAGTGACCAGTTTAACATGGAGTAGGATGGGGTTGAGTTAATGATTCTATCCCCATGGTCCCAAAGGATCCATTGTTTGCAACTTAAAGAAGAGATGAGGGTCAATGATACAGTATGGGTATCCACTGGGTCCCATATTAGGCACCTTATAGTGATGAGCGAATTTTTTCGCCAGGTATGGATTCGCAGCAAATTTCCGCATTTTGCCATTGGCGAATTGTTTCGTGAAACTTCAGTGAAAAATCAACACGGAAAAATTTGTCTAGAGCAAAAAAATTTTGTCACGTGTCAGATTGGGCGTGGTCACATTAAATTCGGCGCGGGCGCGTCAGGAAAATGTGCGGTCGTGTCAAAAAAAGTGCAGACACTGAAAAATAGACGTGTACAACAAATACGTTTCGAGAATTTTCTTGCCGTTTCGCAAATTTTATGGCAAAGCAAAATGGGACAGATTCACTCATCACTACTCGTATACAATGATGAGCGAATTGGTCCCGTTTTGCTTTGCTGAAAAATTTGTGAAACTGTGGAAACTGAGGAAAAATTTACAAAACGCGGCTACCACACAATATTTTTGACGTGGCTGTGACTTTTTTTAACTACAACTTTTTTGTGCGACTTCTTCTTTACATTGTGGATTTTTTCACAGCTGATTTTTGCGCCCGTTTCCCTAAAAAATCCATGTAGAATTTTGCGTCAAATCCATGTCTTATAAGTCATATATGTTGGATCTTTATATCTTAGCAGTGAATGTGGCACGGCTTGGAGACGTCAGACAAAGCTCCACATACGAACCTCATTACAGCGCTGAAACAGCTATTGATGGAATTATAGAGACTGATATCTCAATACACCCCTGTACCCACACCTTTGAGGACAATCCAGCTTGGTGGCGGCTGGACCTGAAGAAGGTCTACAAGGTTGATTCTGTGGTCATTGTGAATAGGAGAGACTGTTGCAGTGAACGTCTCATAGGAGCTCAGATCCGCGTTGGAGATTCAGCAGATAATAACAACCCAGTGTGAGTCCAAATCATAATCTTTATATTAGGGATCATGCTTGAACCTGAGTGAAGCTATTGGACACAAGTCTATTTTGGTTTAGATCATGAAACTAAAGCTCATTAAATCCATTACCAACCCAGTGTAAGCCTTGTATTTGTTGTACAAATGTCACATATGTCAACTAAGCTCAACTGGGACAAGGTTTTATTATGGCGGAGGGCAAAATTGCATATTTGCACTGTACTTCCCCTTACATTCTATGTAAAATCAGCATTTTCGTCTACCCATTGACTATAATAATTATGTTATTGCCTCTTTTCCCAGTTGTGGTACCATCTTTGATGTCTCAAAAGCCACCATCACTATACTCTGTAATGGGCTGGAGGGTCGCTATGTGAGTGTGGTTATACCTGGACGGGAAGAATATCTCACACTCTGTGAAGTGGAGGTCTATGGGAGGGAATCCAACAATGTAAAAGGTAAAGCCTGATGGGATGGGGTCTTAAATTACAATTAACACCCATTATATGTTATACATGTTAATGTTGTGGCTGGCCAATGATGGAATAAGTCCTAAAGTTTTAAATAGAATGGCAGAGGTCAATGTTTATATACTAAAAAAAACTTGAAAAACGGGAAATATAGATATATTTGTCAATAGATATGAGGGTCTTGAACTCCAGAATGGGTTTAAAATTAGTTAGAGAGAGACCATGAAGAAGGATGGTACTGAATGAAGTCATAGTTAGAAGATATGGGTTCAAAAACTGACAAGAGAGATACTGTAGATCAGTGCTGTCCAACTTGCGGCCCGCAAGAGGGGGGACCCCCCTCTGTGTGGCCCCCCACCTGTCTGGCTGCTTTGATGGCTTACCTTTCAGTAAGCATTAAATGGTATCAGTACTGAGATTAACTGGCCCCCTGCATGGTTCTCACCTCAGATTCAGGCTGTAATCCCTCTGTATTGTTTAAAAATGTAATCCCCTGTGTTTTTCACACCTTTTAATACCTGCATTGTTCAACCCCTGCAGTGTTCACACCTCAGGCTCAGGCTGTAATCACTCCCATTGTTCACTTCTTCACACCTCAGACATAGGTACTGTAGGCAGAGTATGGCACATACAGCCAGCATAGGGCAGGTAGAGTATGGCACACACAGGCAGCATAGGTCAGGGAGGGTATGGCACACACAGGAAGGGTAGGGCAGGCAGAGTATGGCACACACAGTCAGGGTAGGGCAGGCAGAGTATGGCACACACAGGCAGGGTAGGGCAGGCAGAGTATGGCACACAGAGGCAGCATAGGGAAGGCAGAGTATGGCACACACAGGCAGGGTAGGACAGGCAGAGTATGGCACACACAGACAGCATAGGAAAGGCAGAGTATGGCACACACAGGCAGGGTAGGACAGGCAGAGTATGGCACACACAGGCAGGGTAGGACAGGCAGAGTATGGCACACACAGGCAGCATAGGTCAGGGAGGGTATGGCACACACAGGAAGGGTAGGGCAGGCAGAGTATGGCACACACAGTCAGGGTAGGGCAGGCAGAGTATGGCACACACAGGCAGGGTAGGGCAGGCAGAGTATGGCACACAGAGGCAGCATAGGGAAGGCAGAGTATGGCACACACAGGCAGGGTAGGACAGGCAGAGTATGGCACACACAGACAGCATAGGACAGGCAGGAGTGCTGCCTGTGTGTGCCATACTCTGCTTGCCCTATGCTGCTTGTGGGAGGTGAACCTGGCAGGGGTTTGTTGTGGGAGTTTGTTAGCAGTTGGAAATAGCCATTAAATGGTCCCCTAAGGTGTGTAATTATGTACTGGGGGTTGCTCTGCTATCCACAGGGGAGAAGAAGGCATATGGAATTTAAGGGTATATCTTAATATGACACAATTCTTTCACATATGAATGATGGTTGATATCCCCACAGTAAGGACCAAGCATTTGGGATTTTGCTGTGCTACCACCATTGTGATAAAATAGGTGTGGTTTGAAGTGGGTGTGGTTTCAAAAAGGGGAGTGGTCAAAACTGGCTTCCATTAGCGGCCCTCCACCATGTATGCTAGAGAAATTCCGGCCCTCGGCACCGTAGAAGTTGGACAGCACTGCTGTAGATGGTAAAGAAGCATGATAGCAACTGAAGAAGTACCAAAAAGATTAGAGTTACAGTGATTGGGTCGTACTATTGGGTCGTCATTGAGTCATTGAGAAGAATGTAGGGATAAATGTTTCTTCCAGTTAGAAAAAAATAAAGCCATTCCTCTTCTAGTCCCTCTCCTAGTAATGTATTCTGTTCTCTTATATGTCTGCAAGAGTGGTGGGAAGAATGCAGGCAATCACTTTATTCTATCTTTTAGCAGTGAATGTGGCACGGCTTGGAGACGTCAGACAAAGCTCCACATACGAACCTCATTACAGTGCTGAAACAGCTATTGATGGAATTATAGAGACTGATATCTCAATACACCCCTGTACCCACACCTTTGAGGACAATCCAGCTTGGTGGCGGCTGGACCTGAAGAAGGTCTACAAGATCGAGACAGTGCTCCTAGTGAACAGGAGGGACTGCTGCAGTGAGAGACTGTTGGGAGCTGAGATTCGGGTTGGAAATTCCGCAGATAATGACAACCCAGTGTGAGTCCTGATCACCAACTTTATGTTTCTTACGTAGTTGTTTCTTAGAAGAAACGTTATGCTTGAACCTTGGAGAAGTTAACGGACAAAAGTTTGTTTTTTAGTTGAATCATGAAACTGATGCTCATATCATATATTTTATAATCTGTAAACTGTTATAGAGGAGGGATTCTCCAAAACTATTGTACTGGCCTACATAGATCAACATGCTGATGGGAGGGGCCTAGCCCAGGGGGTAGTTAGGGCAAAAGTTTGTAGTACCAGAAGGGTACGAAATGTGTAAGGCAGAAAGGCGGAATACTTTTTTTGAGTTTGGGATACTTTAATAATATGGTTTCTAGATATGCCCTTTAATGAACTTACAAATGCTTGGAATTTTGCTTGTTGTACCGTTATATTCCCAATAACCTATAACTTCTATTAATTATCCTTATGTTATCTCTTTTCCTAGATGTGGGGCCATCACTAATGTCACCCAAGCCACCATTTCTCTGTCCTGTGACTGGTTATTGGGACGTTACGTCAGTGTGGTGATACCCGGGAGAGCAGAATATCTCACACTTTGTGAAGTAGAGGTTTTTGGGGAAGAGGCTAACAATGTAACAGGTAAGGCGCTATGGTAACACATAGACTAAATGTCAGCAGGTCCAAAAATGCACAAATAGCCATAATAAGGATAAAGGCTACAGCTGCAGGAGAATGCACCAAGCATATCCCCACTCTGGCTTTGGGTAGCCTCAAATAAAGAAATAAAGATGCTGTCTTTGAAGATTCTCATTCATCCAGGTCATTATATACAGTATCTAGTAGAATTAAGTCTATTGGACTTTCTGAGTTTTCTTGAAAACTGTACTGAAGAAGAACTGAAGAAGAGTGTTGAAATATTTTCAAGTCTAGTTGCTTTGTAACAACGCCAATATTCAGCAGATAGAGGTCATATTGTCTATTCCTGATATTCAAGAGAAGTGTACGCATAGAAGGTTATTTACTTCTTCCTGTTTGTCCAGAAGGTTCTCAGTCTATGATTACTATTTTATCTTAGCAGTGAATGTGGCACGGCTTGGAGACGTCAGACAAAGTTCCACTTATGAGCCTCATTACAGCGCTGAAACAGCTATTGATGGAATTATAGAGACAGATATCTCAATACATCCCTGTACCCACACCTTTGATGACAATCCAGCTTGGTGGCGACTGGACCTGAAGAAGGTCTACAAGGTTGATTCTGTGGTCATTGTTAACAGGAGGGACTGTTGCAGTGAGCGCCTGTTGGAAGCTGAGATTCGCGTTGGAAATTCCGCAGATAATGACAACCCAGTGTGAGTTTTCTATAGGTGGGATGAATCCACTGGTGTCCGAATAAATGTATAGTTTACTGTACCAGCATCTGCCTTTGAGAAGTTCAAAGAAAAATATGGTGTTGGGGGAGATATTGTTGACACCAGCAATATTACTAGCATGTTGAGATAAAATGTAAAGGGAGCCATAGAATTTTCATCACCTTATACGTCAGGTGTAAAGCCCTGGTCTTCATTGGGTCCATGTGTCCATGCCTGGTGCAATTCCGTAATCTGGTGCTTATATGTTTTCCCCAGCTGCGGCAACATCACCAACATCTCCCAAGCCACCATCACTCTACACTGTAATGGGACGGAGGGTCGCTATGTGAGTGTGGTGATTCCTGGGAGGGCAGAATATCTCACACTCTGCGAAGTGGAGGTCTATGGGGAGGAATCTAACAATTCCATAGGTAAGTACATCCAGGGTCGGACTGGGGGGTGAATGGCCCACCGGGGCTTCTGTCCCAGGGGCCCTGCAGGTGCCCCCAGCCAGGGGCATCCCCTAACCGCCACCCCCCCTCTGCAGGGCCTGCCACCCGACGTCCTCCTCCGAGCTTGTAAATTTGACGCATCAGGGGAGGAGCGGTAGGGAGGGGGAGCATCGGCAAGGGTCGGGTCTGGACCGCCAGGGCCCACTAGAGCCAGAGCCCACCGGGATTTTTCCTGGTGGCCCAGTCCCACCCTGAGTACCACTGGGAGCTGCACATTGACCAGATACCTCCAGGGTGCAACATGAATTGTAGGTTTTTATTCTGCCAAACAAGCAGTAGATTATGGAAATATATTGTCTTGCGTTTTGGTACATTCCACTGATTAAATTAGCAGCCAAACCCACTCAGTGCTTCTGATACTAAAGTCTCTATTCAGACTATCCATTCACTATTCATGGATGACAATTCATGACCCTGGGACAGAAATAAATGTCCAGAGAGTCAGAGAATCAGATAATACAAGGGAGCATTCGAGATATTTATCTGTTATTTATCTGTTATCTCTCAAGTCTCTCAAAGAAGATATTTGGGTGAACAGTGTTGGACTTGGGCGCCAGGGGCCCACCAGAAAACCTTAGACTGTGGGCCCACTCTGCAAACTATTTTTCATCCACTTACTCAACCTCTAAATTTTCCTATTTTTTTTATCTTTACTTACTATAATCTATTCTTCTACATATTTAGTTGATGTGTTCCCATAGAGAAATAGAAAATGACCATGAATTAGTCCAAATGGTTAGAAGCAGGACACCTGGGCCCACTGACACCTGGGCCCACCAGGAGTTTTTCTGGTATCCCTGTGGGCCAGTCCGACACTTTGTGTGAATCTAAGGATTATGGGTATGGTGCATTCCTACACAAAAAGTGTCAGCTTTAGATCAGTTTGGGGACCCAGTCAGTCCCTTTTCAAAAACATGAGCTTCAATCTAAGATCCCTGTTTTATTTTTAAGCAGTGAATGTGGCACGACTTGGAGACGTCAGACAAAGCTCCACTTATGAGCCTCATTACAGCGCTGAAACAGCTATTGATGGAATTATAGAGACAGATATCTCAATACATCCCTGTACCCACACGTTTGAGGACAATCCAGCTTGGTGGCGGCTGGACCTGAAGAAGGTCTACAAGGTTGATTCTGTAGTCATAGTGAACAGGAGGGACTGTTGCAGTGAGAGACTGTTGGAAGCTGAGATTCGGGTTGGGGATTCAGCAGATAATAACAACCCAGTGTGAGTCTTTAATGTTGCCTATTTCTTTCTATTGTTTTCTATAGGTGGGATGTATCCACTGGTGTCCGAAAAAATGTATAGTTTACTGTACCAACGTCTGCCTTTGAGAAGTTCAAAGAAAAATATGGTGTTGGGGGAGATATTGTTGACACCAGCAATATTACTAGCACGTTGAGATAAAATGTAAAGGGAGCCATAGAATTCCCATCACCTTATACGTCAGGTGTAAAGCCCTGGTCTTCATTGGGTCCATGTGTCCATGCCTGGTGCAATTCCATAATCTGGTGCTTATATGTTTTCCCCAGTTGCGGCAACATCACCAACATCTCCCAAGCCACCATCACTCTACACTGTAATGGGACGGAGGGTCGCTATGTGAGTGTGGTTATTCCTGGGAGGGCAGAATATCTCACCCTTTGTGAAGTGGAGGTTTATGGGGAGGAATCTAACAATTCCATAGGTAAGTACCACTGGGAGCTGCACATTGACCAGATACCTCCAGGGTTCAACATGAATTGTAGCACATTTGAACCAAAATACCTTTTTTCGTGCAGTAGCAGAGGTGCCAAACAAGCAGTATATTATGGAAATATATTGTCTGGCATTTTGGTACATTCTACTGATTAAATTAGCAGCCCAACCTACTCAGTGCTTCAGATACTTAAGTCTCTGTTCAGACTAGGCGGCACATTTACTAATCCACGAACGTCCGAAAAGCGTCCGAATGCGTTTTTTTTTCGTAATGATCGGTATTTTGAGACTTTTTCGCGAAAGTCGTAATGGCTATGCAAAAGTCGCGACAATTCACGAAAGTCGTAATGGCTATGCAAAAGTCGCGACAATTCACGAAAGTCATAATGGCTATGCAAAAGTCGCGACAATTCGCGCAAGTCGTAACGGCTATGAAAAAGTCGCGACGGTGACGAAAAAATCGCAAAAAATACGAAAAAGTCGCAAAATGTTCATTTCCAATCCGATTTTTTCCCATTCGGGATTCGAATTCGTGGATTAGTAAATCAGCCCCTAGAAATAACTACTCCATCCATTCTATTCATGACAATTCATGACCCTGGGACAGAAATAAATGTCCAGAGAGTCAGAGAATCTGATAATACAAGGGAGCACTCAAGATATTTATCTGTTATCTCTCATGTCTCTTAAGTCTCTTTTGAAGAAGATATTTGGGTGAACAGTGTTGGACTTGGGCGCCAGTGGCCCACCAGACAACCTTAGACTGTGGGCCCACTCTGCAAACTATTTTTCATCCACTTTTCATCCACTTACTCAACCTCTATATTTTCCTAGTTTTTTATTTTTACTTACTATAATCTATTCTTCTTCATATTTAGTTGATTTGTTCCCATAGAGAAATAGAAAATGACCATGAATTAGGCCAAATGGTTAGAAGCAGGACACCTGGGCCGACCGGGAGTTTTTCTGGTATCCCTGTGGGCCAGTCCGACACTGTGTGTGAATCTAAGGATTATGGGTATGGTGCATTCCTACACAAAAAGTGTCAGCTTTAGATCAGTTTGGGGACCCAGTCAGTCCCTTTTCAAAAACATGAGCTTCAATCTAAGATCCCTGTTTTATTTTTAAGCAGTGAATGTGGCACGACTTGGAGACGTCAGACAAAGCTCCACTTATGAGCCTCATTACAGCGCTGAAACAGCTATTGATGGAATTATAGAGACAGATATCTCAATACACCCCTGTACCCACACCTTTGAGGACAATCCAGCTTGGTGGCGGCTGGACCTGAAGAAGGTCTACAAGGTTGATTCTGTGGTCATAGTGAACAGGAGGGACTGTTGCAGCGAGAGACTGTTGGGAGCTGAGATTCGGGTTGGAAACTCCCCAGATAATAACAACCCAGTGTGAGTTCCACATTTCTTTTATCTTCTCAGCACAGGGGGAGGTTGGTATGGGGCATGGGTGGCCTTTGCATTGAGTTCCTTCAACAGTGACCCAGCAATGAATACAATGCCGGGGGCTTCACATCACCAATTACTGCTTGGATATCCATCAAGGATTCCTCTTTAAAAACAAGACCTTCTTTATTTCCTTATAAGAAATAATTCCTGGAGGTACAATAGGAACACAGACGACATCCTTGGACTTTAGTAGCTTTTGCCAAATGATGGTATTTGAGTTATGGCTGATAATGGTGCCTTTTACCATAGGCATATACAGTAACAGTAACCATTTCCAGTCTCTCTTTATACTCTGAAGTAGCTCTGCCGCCATGTTCTAATAAAGCAAGTTCATTGCACGTGAATTGCCCTTTGCTACTACTACTACTTCATCATAAATACCCGGTACATCTCATAGAAACAGTAGGCCAGGTATGAACCCAAGGCTGTATCGTCATTAACTTCAATGAACGTCAGTGCTACTCATTATTATTTATTATCTGGGCCCCTATCTAATCTTAGTTCAGCCAAACGTGAGTCCAACCTGTGTACAAAATCAGTAGTGCTCATACTGTATAGAGTTAGACACTGTATAATAATGTTACACAATGTGAATATAAGATCTCCCCCGGGTACTGGAGAATAATTTCATCTTTGTGTTGGGATAAACCAGGAGTTCCTAACTTTTGGGTTGGAACCCAGAACTGGGGCCCCATAGTGTTCAGGTTGGGTCTCCCTATATAATGGGATTTTTCTTTTCTTGCGATAGTGATTTAGTGAATATATCATACTGTCTATACAAGTAGCACTCTATAAATGAAATTATACCTACATACATACCTACCTACCTACATGTACATACCTACCTACCTACATGTACATATATACCTACCTACCTACCTACATGTACATACATACATACCTACCTACCTACATGTACATACATACCTACCTACATACATATCTACCTACCTACATACATACCTACCTACCTACATGTACATACATACATACCTACCTACATACATACATACATACCTACCAACCTACATACATACCCCTTTAATGTGAAAGATTGTGATAGTAATCACTCTCTTTTATAATCATTCTCTTTCTTGATGGGGTCAAGTAATTCCAGGTGCAAACAGAGGAAACATTTTCCCATAATTCCGTTGTCCTTCCCCCCAGGTGTGGCACCGTCACCGATGTCTCCCGAGCCGCCATCACTCTGTTCTGTAATTGGCTGGAGGGTCGCTATGTGAGTGTGGTGATTCCTGGGAGGGCAGAATATCTCAGCCTGTGTGAAGTGGAGGTTTATGGGGAGGAGTCTAACAATGTTACAGGTAAGGCCGGCTGGGAGTCGCACACAACTCCCGGTGTATTTGTACAATAAAGTCATTACATAACATGTTTTAATGCAATGTAACCTCTTCAGCCTCTACCCCTCACTGCCACTAGGAGTGCTGTGGCTAACAATTTGCAAAGGGCCAACTATCATCCGCTGTAAAATACTGAGCAGAACTATTAGTAGTGCCCCCAACTATTGCTAAAAGAGACCCTTTAATGTACAAACTGGTACCGAAGTGACCCAAACTGCCCTGTTAGTGTGATGTACAGTATATATATATCCAATATACCTGGCATGGTACATAATGGATGCCGCACATTTCTGCCAATCAAATCAATGTCCTTACTTACATTCTAACCCCGTATGTATTTACATAGAGAGAGTCAAACCTCAATTTTATGTTCCAGGATTTTACGTTTTTCCAAATTTTACATTTCTTCATGTTCTAATGAATTTCAATTGGGGGATCTGCCAGATTTAAGTCAGGTTTTCCCATATTTTATGGCATAATTTGGTCTTTTTTTTTTATACCTGTTTATTAATATGTTCATTTCTCCCACATTTTGTGTCATTTTTTTGTGGTTTTTATAGTCAAACCCTGATTTCACATTTTCCCTGATTTTATGGGTTGTTTTTATTTTTCCCTGGAAAATCTAAAATTTAGGTAAATAAATTTATTTCAGTGTTTGTAATCTGACAAATTGTATTGTGACAAATATACCGTACTGTCTTTTTTTCGTAATGATCGGTACTTTGCGACTTTTTCACAAATTGTCGCGACTTTTTCGAGCTCTCAATACGAAAGTTGCGACAATTCGCGAAAGTCATAATGGCTATGAAAATCTGTGACAATTCGCACAAGTCGTAACGGTTCAGAAAAAGTCGCAACAATTTACGGAAAAGTCGGAACGGCGACGAAAAAATCGAAAACAATACGAAAAAGTCGCAAAATGTTTGTTTTCCAATCCGAATTTTTCTCATTCGGATTCGTGGATTAGTAAATCAGCCCCTATGTGTCTAAACAGTTAAAAATCTGAATCTGACAATTCGCCAGATTAAACTTGCCGAGTTCATGTAGAAGCCAATGGCAGAGGCCCCTTCTCTCTTTTTGAAGTTCTTTCTTTTTTCTCAAAAACTTTGGATATTTCTCTGGGTTTTGTCTGAAAATTATGACTTTTTTGAATAAACAATTTTTCAATTTCGCTGTGAGAATTTGAAAAAGACGAGTTTTTTACGGCTTCTCTCTTGTTTCCACAGTTAACCTTGCCCAGTCAGGAGACGTCAGACAGAGCTCGGACTATGAGCCCCAGTACGGCGCTGAAACGGCTGTGGATGGAATTATAGAGACCGACATCTCAATCCACCCCTGTACCCACACCGACGAGGACTATGGACCTTGGTGGCAAGTTGACTTGAAGAAGAGATACAAAGTCCACACCGTGGTCATAGTGAATAGAAGAGACTGTTGCAGCGAGAGACTGTTAGAAGCCGAGATTCGTGTTGGAGATTCAGAAGATAACGACAACCCAATGTGAGTCCCAGATGCACAGAGGTCATAGGTTGCTCATATGTGTATTATGCCCCATAACCCCGCCCCATTCCATGTAACTCATGTAACATCCACAGCTTTCAGTTGTAATTATGTGGTAGTGGTTGCCCCTATCACCACATGTGGACACACCCATTAAGTGATGTCATAGAGCATACACATGACTACAGTTTTGTGACATCATACATTCCCGCCCAATTCATGATGTTAGCCCATTTGCTAACTATATATTTTTTTTTAATTTGAATAGAATTTTTAGCACAAAAAGAGAGAGACTTTTCCGAGTTTTGTGTCTAAACGGCTAAAAATCCGAATTCGACGATTCACCAGATCAAACTTGGCGAGTTCATGTAGAAGCCAATGGCAGAGGTCCCTCCCTTTTCCTTGCAGTTCTTTCTTTTGCCTTGAAACTTTTGAGATATTGCTGGGTTTTATCCAAAAACAATTCATAGATTCGATAAAGCCAGGATTTTCACAGCGACTATTTGAAAAAGTCGTGTTTTTACGACTTTTCTTGGAGCAAATTTTCCTTGCGACTTTTGTAAAGATTAGACATCCAGGAAAACGAGTTTAGTCAAATTTTAAAATAAAAAAAAAGAGAAATTATGGAGTTTTAGTAAATCTGCCCCTAAGTTTTCCCAGATTTACTATGCATCTAAACGGCTACAAATCCGAATCGACAATTCACCAGATTAAATTTGGCGAGTTCATGTAGAAGCCAATGGCAGAGGCCCCTCCCCTTTCCTCAAAGTTCTTTCTTTTGTCTCAAAGGTTTCGATATTTCGCTGGGTTTTATCCAAAAATAATTCATAAATTCAATAAAGCGACAGCGACTATTTGAAAAAGTCGAGTTCTTACGACTTTTCTTGGATCAATTTTTCCTTGCAACTTTTTTTTAGTAAAGATTAGACATTCAGGAAAACGAGTTTAGTCAAATTTGAAAATAACAAAAAAAGAGATATTATGGAGTTTTAATAAATCTGCCCCTAAGTTTCCGAGATTTACTATGCGTCTAAACGGCTAAGAAATCTGAATTCGACAATTAAAGTTAAAGTGCCAATGGCAGAGGCCCCTCCCTTTTCCTTGCAGTTCTTTCTTTTGTTGAAACTTTCAAGATTTCGCTGGGTTTTATCCAAAAACAATTCATAAATTCGATAAAGCCAGGACTTTCACAGCGACTATTTGAAAGTCGAGTTTTTATGACTTTTCTTGGAGCAATTTAGTTTTTTTAGTAAAGATTAGACATTCAGGAAAACGAGTTTAGTCAAATTTGAAAATAAAAAAAAAGAGAAATTATGGAGTTTTAATAAATCTGCCCCTAAGTTTTCTGAGATTTACTATGCGTCTAAATGGCTAAAAATCCAAATTCAACAATTGGCCAGATTAAACTTGCCGAGTTCATGTAGAAGCCAATAGCAGAGGTCCCTCCCCTTTCCTTGAAGTTCTTTCTTTTGTCTCAAAAGTTTCGATATTTCGCTGGGTTTTATCCAAAAATAATTCATAAATTCGATAAAGCGACAGCGACTATTTAAAAAAGTCGAGTTTTTACGACTTTTCTTGGAGCAATTTTTCCTTGCGACTTTTTTTTAGTAAAAATTAGCCATTCAGGAAAACGAATTTAGTCAAATTTGAAAATAAAAAAAAGAGAAATTAGAGTTTTAGTAAATCTGCCCCTAAGTTTCCGAGATTTACTATGCGTCTAAACGGCTAAGAAATCTGAATTTGACAGTTAAACTTGCCAAGTTCATGTAGAAGCCAATGACAGAGGCCCCTCCCCTTTCCTTGCAGTTCTTTCTTTTGTTGAAACTCTCAAGATTTCGCTGGGTTTTATCCAAAAACAATTCATAAATTCGATAAAGCCAGGACTTTCACAGTGACTATTTGAAAAAGTCAAGTTTTTACGACTTTTCTTGGAGCAATTTACTTTTTTTTTGTAAAGATTAGACATTCAGGAAAACGAGTTTAGTCAAATTTGAAAATAAAAAAAAGAGAAATTATGGAGTTTTAGTAAATCTGCCCCTAAGTTTTCCGAGTCTAAACGGCTAAAAATCCAAATTCAACAATTGGCCAGATTAAACTTGCTGCGTTCATGTAGAAGCCAATGGCAGAGGCCCCTCCCCTTTCCTTAAAGTTCTTTCTTTTGTCTTGAAACTTTAGAGATTTGGTTGGGTTTTGTCTGAAAACTCGACTTTTTTGAATTGTCGCATCAACATATCCGATTAAGATGGGATTTTTCAGCAACACTCGGGGAAAATTAATTTTGTCAAATTTAAAAATAAAACAAAAGTGAGAAATTCTGGAGTTTAAGTTAATCTGCCCCTAAGTTCCTGGCAAGTTGAGGCCAAAGACTTGCCCTCTGTGGGACCTTCTTCGTATCTGGCTCAATAAAAAACCATGAACCTTTGAATGAAAAATAATGTATTAAGTAAAAATAATAAATTGTGGATAATTGTGTTTTTCCCCTCAGATGCGACACCATCACCGACGTCTCCCAAGCGATCATCTCTCTCTCCTGCGGTGGGATGGAGGGTCGCTATGTGGGTGTGGTTATACCCGGGCGCTCGGAATATCTCACCCTCTGTGAAGTGGAGGTTTATGGGGAGAAAGCGGAAGTATTAGGAATATGAACATTATTATATGTTTCTGTCAGTTTACTCTAACATATACAGGTATGGAATCCGTTATCCGGAAACCCATTATCCAGAAAGCTCTGAATTACGGAAAGCCCATCTCCCATAGACTCCATTTTAATGAAATAGTGTTTATTTTTAAAACTAATTTCCTTTTTCTCTGTAATAATAAAACAGTACCTGTACTTAATCCCAACTAAGATATAATTACCCCTTATTGGGGCAGAACAGCCCTATTGGGTTTATTTAATGGTTAAATGATTCCCTTTTCTCTGTAATAATAAAACAGTACCTGTACTTGATCCCAACTAAGATATAATTACCCCTTATTGGGGCAGAACAGCCCTATTGGGTTTATTAAATGGTTAAATAATTCCCTTTTCTCTGTAATAATAAAACAGTACCTGTACTTGATCCCAACTAAGATATAATTACCCCTTATTGGGGCAGAACAGCCCTATTGGGTTTATTAAATGGTTAAATGATTCCCTTTTCTCTGTAATAATAAAACAGTACCTGTACTTGATCCCAACTAAGATATAATTACCCCTTACTGGGGCAGAACAGCCCTATTGGGTTTATTAAATGGTTAAATGATTCCCTTTTCTCTGTAATAATAAAACAGTACCTGTACTTGATCCCAACTAAGATATAATTACCCCTTACTGGGGCAGAACAGCCCTATTGGGTTTATTAAATGGTTAAATGATTCCCTTTTCTCTGTAATAATAAAACAGTACCTGTACTTGATCCCAACTAAGATATAATTACCCCTTATTGGGGCAGAACAGCCCTATTGGGTTTATTAAATGGTTAAATGATTCCCTTTTCTCTGTAATAATAAAACAGTACCTGTACTTGATCCCAACTAAGATATAATTACCCCTTACTGGGGCAGAACAGCCCTATTGGGTTTATTAAATGGTTAAATGATTCCCTTTTCTCTGTAATAATAAAACAGTACCTGTACTTGATCCCAACTAAGATATAATTACCCCTTATTGGGGCAGAACAGCCCTATTGGGTTTATTTAATGGTTAAATGATTCCCTTTTCTCTGTAATAATAAAACAGTACCTGTACTTGATCCCAACTAAGATATAATTACCCCTTATTGGGGCAGAACAGCCCTATTGGGTTTATTTTATGTTTTATTGAATTTTTAGTAGACTTAAGGTATGAAGATCCAATTAACGGAAAGAAAACGTATCTGGAATACCCTTCGTCCTGAGCATTCTGAATAATGGGTTCTATACTGGTACAGTATACAGAAGACACAGGAGGGGGCTGTGTGGGCAACCGGACCAGTCGGACGAACCAGTCAGATGAGCCTTTGATGTGATTCACATTCCTCGTTCTTCCCCCGGACACATCTCGGTGCTACATGAAAATATAATTGAATAAAAAGCATTATATTCTGTATATTTATCAGACAAACACTGCCCATATACAGGCACATTCACGTACAGTTTGTTGGTCATTGAATAAAAAGTTGGATTCTGAAACCCTATAAAGAAACCCTTAGGTCTATTCTTATTGCAGTGGGCGGAGCTAACACCAAGTACGTCATTGTTCTGTACTGGGACATCCCAAGGGGAAAAAAGTTGCAGAAACTACAATTTTTCTTCAAATTGTTGCTCCAAAGATGCAACTTTTTTTGAATTGTCGCACAAAAACCAGTGTCAAAAATACAAAATCTCTAACGTTTTGGGACAAAAGAAGGATCTTCCAGGGAAGGGGAGGGGCCTCTGCCATTGGCTTCTACGTGAACCTGGCAAATTTAATCTGGTAATTTGTCGAATTCGAGTATTAGCAATACTTTCAGCTCGAAGAATTCGGGGTTTTCGAATGTAAACTCGAAATTTTCGTACAATGGTTCAAGCGTCATCATGACATTTTATAAATACAGCAATGATCGGGTTTAATCCGAATTTATACCGTGTGGAGTTGATACGATTTTCGAGGCCAGAAAAAAACGAATTTGTAAACGGCTAAAAATCCAAAGATGACGATTCGCCAGATTAAACTCAGGTAGAAGCCAATGGCAGAGGCCCCTCCCCTTTCCGTTATCCTTCTTTTGTCGTGAAAATTTACAGGTTTCGGATTTTCAACGCAGGTTATTTTGTGCAATAACTCGAGTTTTCGCAGAGAAAAGTCACAACGACTTTTCTTATCAAATTTCTTAAAGTTTTTGTAAATGTGTCCCTTAGAGCAAAGCCTTGGAAAAGCTGAGACACACGTGGCCGGGGGCGGATTAACCGTTAGGCACCCCAGCCTATAGCCTAGGGGCCCATTTTACTTGCTTTATGGATATTGTTTTCAGATAAAACCCAGAGAAATCTCCAAGGTTTCGAGACAAAAGAAAGAACTTCAAGTTAAGGGGAGGGGCCTCTGCCATTGGCTTCGACGTAAAGTCGGCAAGTTTAACCCGGCAAATTGTCATATTCGCAATTTTAGCCATTTTGACGCATAGTAAATCTTGAAAAAGTTGCAACTTTTTTTACGTTTTGGCATAAAAAATCCAAATCGAAAAACCAAAAAAAACCCAAAGTTTAGTAAATGACCCCCTAAATGTTTAAATTATTTTTTCATAGTTATGGTATGAAGATTCAAATTAAGAAAATCCCCCTTATCCAGAAAACCCCTGAGCATTCTGTATAACAGGTCCCCGTATGAACTATAAATGGGGAGAATAATGCAGAGAAGCTTCACGTACTGAGTCACGATTGTTACTTTATATAATAATATTTATTATTCCAAATCTCCACTATAAATTCCCCCCATAGAGTTTGGGCAGATTTATCAAATGTTCAAGTTTTTTTCCCGTTCAGATCTCAGTTGTTATTAATTACAGAAGATGAATTTTGTTTGAAATGGTTCCAATTTTTACAAGTTGTTTTCTTTTCCCACAACTTGTTTGTCTGCGCCGAATCCGGTTAAACCAGATGAAGAGCAAATTCCTGATCTGCAAACAATGTTTCCACATCTGTGGGCGGGGGAGAAAGTGCTGAAATAAATGATAAATACAGGAAAATCAAAAAACATTTTTTCCACTGGAGCTAAAAAGTGAAAAGTACATTTATTTAATTGAACCTTAATAAATTGCCCCCGTGTTCCAGAGAACCCCCCCCCAAACATTCCCAGTGTCTCAGGGATCACTTTCCTTTCTTTGCACCCCGGGACAGTTCCTTCCATTGGGCTTGCACTGCTGTTAAATATGAATCATTTACCCCTATTATTATGGGAATTGGATTTTTCTTTTCCCGACCAAAAAATTAAAAGCTCGGAAGTTTTTAGGTGCAGGAATCAGGCTATTCGGAACTCTCTCCTGTGGTTTGGGATAGGAATGCTCAAGCTTTCTTAACTGTGCCCCCTGTGGGTACATAATATATACCCCTGTCTATAGATAATAAGCACCTTCATCTTAAGATCACAAATACCATATTTATAGATAATAAATACCCTAGTGTATAGATAATAAATACCCCAGTCTATAGATAATAAGTGCCCCCATCTATAGATCACACATACCCTGTTCATAGATCATAACTACCTCCATTTATAGACAATAAATACCCTGTCTGTACATAATAAATACCAGTCTATAGATCATAACTACCCCCATTTATAGATAATAAATACCCTGTCTGTACGAAATAAATACCAGTCTATACATCATAACTACCCCCATTTATAGATAATAAATACCCTGTCTGTACGAAATAAATACCAGTCTATAGATCATAACTACCCCCATTTATAGATAATAAATACCCTGTCTGTACAAAATAAATACCAGTCTATAAATCATAACTACCCCCATTTATAGGTAATAAATACCCTGTCTGTACAAAATAAATACCAGTCTATAGATCATAAATACCAGTCTATAGATAAATAGCAGTCTATAGATAAATACCCTAGTCTAAAGGGAATAAATACCTTGTCTGTACATAATAAATAACAGTCTATACATCATAACTACCATTTATAGATAATAAATACCCTGTCTGTACAAAATACATACCAGTCTATAGATCATAACTACCCCCATTTATAGGTAATAAATACCCTGTCTGTACAAAATAAATACCAGTCTATAGATCATAAATACCAGTCTATAGATAAATAGCAGTCTATAGATAAATACCCTAGTCTAAAGGGAATAAATACCCTGTCTGTACATAATAAATACCAGTCTATACATCATAACTACCATTTATAGATAATAAATACCCTGTCTGTACATAATACATACCAGTCTATAGATCATATACCCTGTCTTTACACAAAAAACACCCCAGTGTATCGATAATAAATACCCTGTCTATAGATAATAAATACCAAATTGTTGAATTTGGAATTTTAGCCATTTAGATGCATAATAAATCTTTTTGTGCTAAATATTTGATTTGTGTTTTTTTTTTTTAAAAATTGATGGTTAGTAAATGGGCCCCATAGGGATGTACATGCAGGGTCGGACTGGGGGGTGCAGGGCCCACCGGGGCTTCTGCCTCAGGGAACCCTGCACCCCCAAATGGCCCCCAACACCCTCTGACCCCCTCCCCCGAGCGCTCCTAAAAGAAACTTACCTGCGGCGCATGGGGGGGAAGGAGACGGCGGATCGCGGGAGCGCCCTGGGGGGGGGGGGGGATCGGATCTGGGCTGCCGGGGCCCACCGGGTTGTTTCCCGGTACCCCGGCGGCCCAGTTCGACGATGTGTGCATGGATATAGTGCATCTATATACGTGTATGATAAATCCTTTGATTCACATACAATAAAGGGCAATAATGACAAATGAAAGTAAAGGAATCAGTTTGCATCCCCTTAAGGCAGAACCAGTATCTCATATTTGTAATTATTTTGCCAAATGGATTTCATAAATATGTCAAACTTATAATAACAGCGCAGAAGAGAATGCTGAGAAACAGGTTCCTATTTTCTTGAAACCCCAGGCTATGATGCCCCCCGGGGGGGTGGGGGCGGGGGCAGTATTACAGCTGTCAGGGAAGATCATAATCACAGTCCTGTTCTGCCTCCTGATATTGGGATTCTGATCAAACAGGTCCGGTCACCTGGTTTATCCACTTGGCCACTCCCCCCAGGAATGGTACATAAGGAGGAGCCAGGTGGGAGGGGAGGCAGGTACTGCAGGGAGAGAAGAAAGAAGCCGGACATTAACCCGACCCACTGACAGGTAGAGATTCACCTTATGATTATATTGTATATAGGAATATATCATTTGTACTGATACTTAGGGGTTCATTTACTAACATCAGATTTGTTTTTCTTTTCTCCATTTGTATTTGTAGCGCCGAGGGGCAGATTTACCAAAACGTGAGTTTAGAGCTTAATACATAAAAACTCCCCCACATTCTCTTCATTTATGGGATTTTTTTAGCAACGTATTGATTAAATGGTGAGTTCTAACTTTCACCCGTTGATAAATAGGTGTCTAAAAATCCTTAAGGAATAAATAAAAAGTGGGTGAGTTTTTATGTATTAAGCTCTAAACTCACGTTTTGGTAAATCTGCCCTTTTAAATGTTGTAGAAAAAAAGGGGGTCGTTTATCAACAGTCGAGTTTGATTTTTTTCTTGATTCAAGATTTTTTTTTTGCACTTAAAAAAAGTGAATTTGTGCTTGAGTTTCACCCATTAATAAATTCACTTCATAAAATCCCATAAGGATACATAGAATGTGGGTGAGTTTTTTTTATGGGCAGATTTTGATTTTGACCTCTTTCTGTAATTACATACATATATACGCACACACGTGTACCCATTCACCCACATACACAAAACTAACCCTGGCACCCGGGATCCCAATAGCCTTGGATACTATGCTTTTCCATGAAGTCAACCAAGCCCCTCTTATAGGCATTAATAGAATCTGCCCCCCAACATCCCCCGGCAGGGCATTCCCCAACCCCCTCACTGCCCTCACCGTGAGGAACCCCCTACCCAACATCCCCCGGCAGGGCATTCCCCAACCCCCTCACTGCCCTCACCGTGAGGAACCCCCTACCCAACATCCCCCGGCAGGGCATTCCCCAACCCCCTCACTGCCCTCACCCTGAGGAACCCCCTACCCAACATCCCCCGGCAGGGCATTCCCCAACCCCCTCACTGCCCTCACCGTGAGGAACCCCCTACCCAACATCCCCCGGCAGGGCATTCCCCAACCCCCTCACTGCCCTCACCGTGAGGAACCCCCTACCCAACATCCCCCGGCAGGGCATTCCCCAACCCCCTCACTGCCCTCACCGTGAGGAACCCCCTACCCAACATCCCCCGGCAGGGCATTCCACAACCCCCTCACTGCCCTCACCGTGAGGAACCCCCTACCCAACATCCCCCGGCAGGGCATTCCCCAACCCCCTCACTGCCCTCACCGTGAGGAACCCCCTACCCAACATCCCCCGGCAGGGCATTCCACAACCCCCTCACTGTCCTCACCGTGAGGAACCCCCTACCCAACATCCCCCGGCAGGGCATTCCCCAACCCCCTCACTGCCCTCACCGTGAGGAACCCCCTACCCAACATCCCCCGGCAGGGCACTCCCCAACCCCCTCACTGCCCTCACCGTGAGGAACCCCCTACCCAACATCCCCCGGCAGGGCATTCCCCAACCCCCTCACTGCCCTCACCGTGAGGAACCCCCTACCCAACATCCCCCGGCAGGGCATTCCCCAACCTCCTCACTGCCCTCACTGTGAGGAACCCCCTACCCAACATCCCCCGGCAGGGCATTCCCCAACCTCCTTACTGCCCTCACCGTGAGGAACCCCCTACCCAACACCCCCCGGCAGGGCATTCCCCAAACCCCTCACTGCTCTCACCGTGAGGAACCCCCTACCCAACATCCCCCGGCAGGGCATTCCCCAACCCCCTCACTGCCCTCACCATGAGGAACCCCCTACCCAACATCCCCCGGCAGGGCATTCCCCAACCCCCTCACTGCCCTCACCGTGAGGAACCCCCTACCCAACATCCCCCGGCAGGGCATTCCCCAACCCCCTCACTGCCCTCACCGTGAGGAACCCCCTACCCAACATCCCCCGGCAGGGCATTCCCCAACCCCCTCACTGCCCTCACCGTGAGGAACCCCCTACCCAACATCCCCCGGCAGGGCATTCCCCAACCTCCTCACTGCCCTCACCATGAGGAACCCTTAATAAAGCCATAGCTAAAGAGAGTGCACAGTTCAGTGCGTTAATGAAACGTTCTTACAACATGGCTTCACTTGCGTCTACTCAACTCAAGGTTTGGTCAAGAAAGCCAAATGCTGACTCTCCATTTATCATTGTGCTGTCTCTTCTTCATTAGGATGAAGTGCATTGTGGTCCTGCTGGTTGGCATCTCCATGGGATGGGTCCATTCCTGCAGCCCCCCGCTAGGAGGTAGGAGAATCCTCTTTATTTTGCATTGTTTCCATTTCTCTTATATATCTCTATGTGGGGTCACTGACAATTCGATAAAGTTGGGAGTTTCTCAGTTTTCTCAATTTGAAAAAGTCGAGTTTTTTAAGACTTTTCTCGGAGAGTCTTTTCCTTGCAATTTGTTTAGTAAATATTAAACATTCGGGAAAACAAATTCAGTTGAATTTGAAAATAAAATGAAAAAATGACAAATAATGGAGTTTTAGTAGATCTGCTCCTAAATCACATTGATCTGTACACGGGCAATCGCCATGATATTTTAGCCAGAGCAGCTTCTCTGCAACACCAATAAGGAACAATTTGGAACAATCTCTAATGACCTTTTGTTGACAGTGAATCTGGCCAGATTGGGAGATGTCAGACAGAGCTCAACGTACAGACCCGAGTACAACGCCGCCACCGCTGTCGATGGGAATAAGAACTCAAATATGATGCTGGGTTCATGTTCCCACACCAATAGTGACAACCCGGCTTGGTGGCAGCTGGACCTGAAGAAGAGGTACAAAGTGGAGACAGTGGTGATAGTGAACAGAGGAGACTGCTGCTGGGAGCGTCTGAGAGGAGCCGTGATCCGCGTTGGAGATTCAGCCAATAATAACAACCCAGTGTGAGTCCCATACTCCTTCTTTATCTTCTTTTTTTCCTGTCCTTAATCAGAAGTGTTCTTCTTCCATTTTCCAATTGAATTCACTGTTGTGGTGCCAACGCTGTGTCTTATTGGTAATACCCACAATGAACAGCAATAGAAATCATGACAATTTTGTTCTTGTTTTCTCCCCAGATGTGACACCATAAAAGTTGGCTCCCAAGGCACCATTACTCTATGCTGTGAGGGACTGGAGGGTCGCTATGTGAGTGTGGTTATTCCTGGGCGGGAAGAAAATCTCAGTCTCTGTGAAGTGGAGGTTTATGGGCAAGAAGCTAAAGCTGTTGAAGGTAAGGGCTGCTGGGGGCTGGGGGCCATGTTGTGGTTAGTTGGTGCCGTTACTTTATTTGGTCACTAGAAGAGCACCTATCACAAAACAAAAAATTGAATGTAAGCTCCATCCAGCGGAAAAGAGTAACTTTTCTGTAGTATTCAAGTTATTTCCCCCTCAGCAATTTCTCTCTACATGCAGGCTTTGTGTCGGAGTCATTTTCTTTTTACATAAGCAGCACTAACACATATTCTAGATACCATGAGCCCAAACCAATGATGCATTAGAGATGTCTGTAGATGAAGATGTAGATTAGAGTGTCTGTAATGAAATGACTCTGACCAAAACCTGCATGTAGAGAGACAGCTGAGGGGTAACCTAGGTTCCTATTTCCAGGACATGAAGCTCATATTCAATTTTTGCTTTCCCAATAACTCCCCTTTATGTTACCATATCATTAAATGACATGTACAGAGGCCTAAGCAATCCATCTCTCTACATGCAGGAGTCAGTTCCTATGATGGACAGTTAGAGCTGTCTTTCAAAATTCTGACTCCAGCACTAAGCCTGTATGTAGAGGAAAGCAGCGAGAGAGGTCATTAGAGAGAATCCTATTGTGCTCTCCCCATATCTTCTACCACTCTGGGCCTATGGCAGGTACTAAGACTGGACTCATTTAGGTTTGACTTCTGGAAAAAGAAAATGACTCCGACACAAAGCCTGCATGTAGAAAGAAATTCTACAATATTCCCCCAATGTTTATGACAAGGAATCACATTGATCTGTACACGGGAAATCGCCATACTACAAGCCCATGATATTTTAGCCAGAGCAGCTTCTCTGCAACACCAATCAGGAACAATCTATAATGACTTTTTGTTGACAGTGAATCTGGCCAGATTGGGAGATGTCAAACAGAGCTCAACGTACAGACCCGAGTACAATGCCGCCACCGCTGTCGATGGGAATAAGAACTCAAATATGATGCTGGGTTCATGTTCCCACACCAATAGTGACAACCCGGCTTGGTGGCAGCTGGACCTGAAGAAGAGGTACCAAGTGGAGAAAGTGGTGATAGTGAACAGGGGAGACTGCTGCGGTGAGCGCCTGAGAGGAGCCGAGGTCCGCGTTGGGAATTCCGCAGATAATAACAACCCAGTGTGAGTCCCCAACTCCTCCTTTATCTTCCTTTCTCTCCTTTCCTTAATCAGAATCTTCTATTTTATATTTATCTCCAAGTGAATTCACTGTTGTGTTACTAAGCAATTTCCCTTAGTTCTCGGCCTGGGGGTTGGGCAACCAATTGGGATGACCATTAAGTACTGTATGAAGGAAGGGTCAGTGCAAAGTGGACATTATAATGGTGGGCAATGCTAGAAGACAGAATAAGAAAAAAATGTGTTCCTTATTGTTCTTCCCCCCACCCACGTCCTGTTGCCATTTACAAATTCTGTTATTGTCTTCCCCCCAGATGTGGTGCCATAACCGATGCCTCCCAAGCCACCATCACTCTGCCCTGTAAGGGAATGAAGGGTCGCTATGTGAGTGTGGTTATTCCTGGGCGCAACGAATATCTCACCCTCTGTGAAGTGGAGGTTTATGGGCAAGAAGCGAAACCTGATGCAGGTACGGGCGGCTGGGGAGTTATGGTTAGGGCCAACTTAAGGCATTTCCACACTAGGTCTAAACCCAAAAACTGAAGTGCTTAAGCACTTCTCTAATCACTTCTACAATTTACATTCCTTTTATATTCTTAGTGGTTTCCGATATATTAGCAGTTTTAGACCATAAATCTCAAACTTTCAGCCCTTTCTATGTACGTGAATTCTTTTAACCCTAGGGTTAGGCTGCTCTTAGCTGAGCCATCATTTTCTAGATACCTATAGTACTTCCAGTTTTATTGTTCCAGCAATATCATCATTCCCTCAGTCCGTATTTCTTGCCTATTGCTTTTAATCAAACATGTTACTTTTATTTATCTATTTATTTATTAGTAGTGAACTTGGCAAAATCGGGACGCGCCAGGCAGAGTTCCACCTACAGACCAGAGTACAACGCTGCAGCGGCTATTGATGGTGATAAGGGGACCAATATCTTCCAGCACCCCTGTTCCCACACTAATCCTGACAACCCGGCTTGGTGGCAACTGGACCTGACTAAGAAGTACAACATTGAGTCCGTGGTGATAGTGAACAGAGGAGACTGTTGCAGCGAGCGTCTGCGAGGAGCCGAGATTCGCGTTGGAATCTTTCCCTTCATCAACAGCCCTGTGTAAGTCCCAAAAACCCCCTTTATCCTTATGTCTGTATCTTCAGTAAATAGAAAAAGTATCCGTCTATGAAGTCATTCACCCAGCCCATGAGGTACAGTATCTGGTACAATTCAGTCTAAAGCAACTGGACCTTTCACCACTGATCCAAGTGGCTTCTTCAGTTCAAATGAACGGTAGGGCCAACACCAAAGCACATGAAAACTAATGTGGTCTATGCAGTAGAGAGGAGCCCTCAGTGAGGGGTGCTCATATCTATTCAGTGGGGAGACCAAACAATTACTCTGTAAGAAAATGGCCCAACATAGGGGGGTAACCCCTCAGGGCAAGGCCCAGCAGTCTCTCTACATCTCAAGAGAAAGGGACACTCCTTTGAAGATAGCAATGCGCATACTTTGAACCAAGAGGAGTGAAAGAGGCCATTTATGCCAAACTGGGGAAACCAACCTACAATGGCGTTTTGACATCATTACCCCGGTGGTTTCCCAACAATTCCCACTTCCAGTCATGTACATTAACCCCTGCCTCAATGACAATCATGGAACCATTGGGCTGGATCTCACCTTCACACACCTGTGAGTTTCAGCCAACACCAAACTGAATACGTTCAATGGAACCATTGTGATTGGATGTCCGTGACTGTACCACACCCGAGGGTTTAAATGCCGGAGAATTCCCTCCCACTCAGTTGACTTGAAGAAACTGCTCAGATGAGGGTGAAACGTTATCAAAAAAAGTTTAGACTTAATTCTACTAGACAGAAAAAGTGTCCACCTTGGTGTCTGTACCAAGAGCCATCAGTAACAGCAATGACCCTCAGGTTTGATCAAGCAAATACTGTAGATCTGGGTGGATTAGAGTTCAAATGAGACTCACACCAAAGACCAATGAGGTAGAAATTTAGGGTCCATGGTTATTGCTCCAAGAACTAGGGTTGCACTGATTCCAAGATTCATGCCATGCCTCTGGCCAAACCTAATCTGAAACCTTCAAAATCACTTGACATTTTGTCACATAAACATGGAAACTGAAAATTTGCACGGTTGTCTTTATTTGGTAAATTTGGTAAATTAGGATTCAGATTCGGTTTGGTATTTGGCAGAATTGTTTGGATTCGGGGTTCGGTAGTTTCATAAAATAGTGGATTCAGTACCAAGAACTACACCAGTCCATAAGGACAAAGGTTTTATTGCCTGAACTTCCAAAACAGACAATTTTGCCATTTTCCTGGAAATTGTGGGCTCAAATTTGCCCCATGTGGCATAGAAACCATAGAAACTCGATTTTATTCATCCATGAAAAACATACAAGTCTGACGCGTTTCATGCGCATGTAGCTTAACCCTTGAAGGTCTCTTAAAAATTAGGAGCACCGTGCCTTATGGCTAACAGAAGCCATTAAAGAAACACATTATTGTTTTGCCATCAACGCGGTTTCATGAAGTTTAGTTGAAATAAAATACATTTCCGCTGACATTTAACAATCTGATATTTTTCCCCAACAGATGTGACACCGTCACCGACGTCTCTAAACCGACCATCACCCTGAACTGTAATGGGATGGTGGGGCAATATATCAGCGTGGTTATACCCGGGAGGCAAGAATATCTCACCCTGTGTGAAGTGGAGGTTTATGGGCAGGAAATCTGAATACAGTTACTCTGAATACAGAAACTGCCTACATTTGTTCTCTCATAAACTGTCATCTGTCAGGAGACTTCTGGTGTTGTTCTTTGTATCTTTGGTGTAATATTCTGATTTTTTCTTGGGTTTCTCTAAATGTTATGGATAATCAGTAAAAAGTGACAATAAAAAAACTGATAAGAACGTCTCTTGTTCCGATTTAACTGAAGAACTGGGCAGCAAACTGGAAAATGAGGTTCAATGTTGGGGTGAGTGCTTATTTGTGCCCTGGGTACCCCTGGAACTATAGCGGGGTGACTGTTACCCCAATGTTTCTATATATCTGTAACCTTGTTATGGGCTAAGGGGGCCCAGCCTGAAGGCCAGTTAGGGGGGGATTTGGGGTGAGTGCTTATTTGTGCCCTGGGTACCCCTGGAACTATAGCAGGGTGACTGTTACCCCAATGTTTCTATATATATGTAACCTTGTTATGGGCTAAGGGGGCCCAGCCTGAAGGCCAGTTAGGGGGGATTTGGGGTGAGTGCTTATTTGTGCCCTGGGTACCCCTGGAACTATAGCAGGGTGACTGTTACCCCAATGTTTCTATATATCTGTAACCTTGTTATGGGCTAAGGGGGCCCAGCCTGAAGGCCAGTTAGGGGGGGATTTGGGGTGAGTGCTTATTTGTGCCCTGGGTACCCCTGGAACTATAGCAGGGTGACTGTTACCCCAATGTTTCTATATATCTGTAACCTTGTTATGGGCTAAGGGGGCCCAGCCTGAAGGCCAGTTAGGGGGGATTTGGGGTGAGTGCTTATTTGTGCCCTGGGTACCCCTGGAACTATAGCAGGGTGACTGTTACCCCAATGTTTCTATATATCTGTAACCTTGTTATGGGCTAAGGGGGCCCAGCCTGAAGGCCAGTAAGGGGGGGATTTGGGGTGAGTGCTTATTTGTGCCCTGGGTACCCCTGGAACTATAGCAGGGTGACTGTTACCCCAATGTTTCTATATATCTGTAACCTTGTTATGGGCTAAGGGGGCCCAGCCTGAAGGCCAGTTAGGGGGGGATTTGGGGTGAGTGCTTATTTGTGCCCTGGGTACCCCTGGAACTATAGCAGGGTGACTGTTACCCCAATGTTTCTATATATCTGTAACCTTGTTATGGGCTAAGGGGGCCCAGCCTGAAGGCCAGTTAGGGGGGATTTGGGGTGAGTGCTTATTTGTGCCCTGGGTACCCCTGGAACTATAGCAGGGTGACTGTTACCCCAATGTTTCTATATATCTGTAACCTTGTTATGGGCTAAGGGGGCCCAGCCTGAAGGCCAGTTAGGGGGGATTTGGGGTGAGTGCTTATTTGTGCCCTGGGTACCCCTGAAACTCATGAGGAAACTTTGGGCAACTTAGCGCTGAGTATGTTTCCCATCTGTCACTGCCCTAAGACAATGGCTAAACAGAGGTGACTCAACAGCAGCCATTTTCCCTGCCTGGTTTGGATGAGTTGAAAAGAGACACTGAGGGTTTTGAAGAAACAATTCCTCTTGCTGATAACACACTGATAGGAAGAAGGTTATTTGGGGATTTCTATACACAGGGCACAGGAAAATCTGGGACGAATACTCCATTGGGTGATCAGTAAATTGTACAATCGCTTGTCCCAAAGTATATGAAACCTTTTTCTAACATTGCTCCAAACTGAGGAAGCCTGGATGTACCCCATCACACCCACTGGCAGAATGGTACTACCCACACACCCACTGGTAGAATGGTACTACCCACACACCCACTGGTAGAATGGTACTACCCACACACCCACTGGTAGAATGGTACTACCCACACACCCATTGGCAGAATGGTACTACCCACACACCCACTGGTAGAATGGTACTACCCACACACCCATTGGCAGAATGGTACTACCCACACGCCCACTGGTAGAATGGTGCTACCCACACGCCCACTGGTAGAATGGTACTACCCACACACCCACTGGCAGAATGGTACTACCCACACACCCACTGGTAGAATGGTGCTACCCACACACCCACTGGTAGAATGGTACTACCCACACACCCACTGGTAGAATGGTACTACCCACACACCCATTGGCAGAATGGTACTACCCACACACCCACTGGTAGAATGGTACTACCCACACACCCATTGGCAGAATGGTACTACCCACACGCCCACTGGTAGAATGGTACTACCCACACGCCCACTGGTAGAATGGTGCTACCCACACACCCACTGGTAGAATGGTGCTTCCCACACCCCCACTGGTAGAATGGTACTACCCACACACCCACTGGTAGAATGGTACTACCCACACACCCACTGGTAGAATGGAACTACCCACACACCCACTGGTAGAATGGTGCTACCCACACCCCCACTGGTAGAATGGTACTACCCACACACCCACTGGTAGAATGGTACTACCCACACACCCACTGGTAGAATGGTACTACCCACACACCCACTGGTAGAATGGTACTACCCACACACCCACTGGCAGAATGGTACTACCCACACACCCACTGGCAGAATGGTACTACCCACACCCCCACTGGCAGAATGGTACTACCCACACACCCACTGGCAGAATGGTACTACCCACACACCCAATGGTAGAATGGTACTACCCACACACCCACTGGCAGAATGGTAATACCCACACACCCACTGGCAGAATGGTACTACCCACACACCCACTGATAGAATGGTACAACCCACACACCCACTGGTAGAATGGTACTACCCACACACCCACTGGCAGAATGGTACTACCCACACACCCACTAATAGAATGGTACTACCCACACACCCAATGGTAGAATGGTATTACCCACACACCCAATGGTAGAATGGTACTACCCACACACCCACTGGTAGAATGGTACTACCCACACACCCACTGGTAGAATGGTACTACCCACACACCCACTGGTAGAATGGTACTACCCACACACCCAATGGTAGAATGGTACTACCCACACACCCACTGATAGAATGGTACAACCCACACACCCACTGGTAGAATGGTACTACCCACACACCCAATGGTAGAGTGGTACTACCCACACCCCCACTGGTAGAATGGTACTACCCACACACCCACTGGTAGAGTGGTACTACCCACACCCCCACTGGTAGAATGGTACTACCCACACACCCAATGGTAGAATGGTACTACCCACACACCCAATGGTAGAGTGGTACTACCCACACCCCCACTGGTAGAATGGTACTACCCACACACCCACTGGTAGAGTGGTACTACCCACACCCCCACTGGTAGAATGGTACTACCCACACCCCCACTGGTAGAATGGTACTACCCACACACCCACTGGTAGAGTGGTACTACCCACACACCCACTGGTAGAATGGTACTACCCACACCCCCACTGGTAGAATGGTACTACCCACATACGCACTGGTAGAGTGGTACTACCCACACCCCCACTGGTAGAATGGTACTACCCACACACCCAATGGTAGAATGGTACTACCCACACACCCAATGGTAGAATGGTACTACCCACACACCCACTGGTAGAATGGTACTACCCACACACCCAATGGTAGAATGGTACAACCCACACACCCAATGGTAGAATGGTACTACCCACACACCCAATGGTAGAATGGTACTACCCACACACCCACTGGTAGAATGGTATTACCCACACACCCACTGATAGAATGGTACTACCCACACACCCACTGATAGAATGGTACTACCCACACACCCAATGGTAGAATGGTACTACCCACACACCCAATGGTAGAATGGTACAACCCACACACCCAATGGTAGAATGGTACTACCCACACACCCAATGGTAGAATGGTACTACCCACACATCCAATGGTAGAATGGTACTACCCACACACCCAATGGTAGAATGGTACTACCCACACACCCACTGGTAGAATGGTACTACCCACACACCCACTGGTAGAATGGTACTACCCACACACCCACTGATAGAATGGTACTACCCACACCCCCACTGGTAGAATGGTACTACCCACACACCCACTGGTAGAGTGGTACTACCCACACCCCCACTGGTAGAATGGTACTACCCACACCCCCACTGGTAGAATGGTACTACCCACACCCCCACTGGTAGAATGGTACTACCCACATACGCACTGGTAGAGTGGTACTACCCACACCCCCACTGGTAGAATGGTACTACCCACACACACAATGGTAGAATGGTACTACCCACACACCCAATGGTAGAATGGTACTACCCACACACCCACTGGTAGAATGGTACTACCCACACACCCACTGATAGAATGGTACTACCCACATACCCAATGGTAGAATGGTACTACCCACACACCCAATGGTAGAATGGTACTACCCACACACCCAATTGCAGAATGGTACTACCCACACACCCAATGGTAGAATGGTACTACCCACACACCCAATGGTAGAATGGTACTACCCACACACCCAATGGTAGAATGGTACTACCCACACACCCAATGGTAGAATGGTACTACCCACACACCCAATGGTAGAATGGTACTACCCACACACCTAATGGTAGAATGGTACTACCCACACACCCAATGGTAGAATGGTACTACCCACACACCCACTGGTAGAATGGTACTACCCACACACCCAATGGTAGAATGGTACTACCCACACACCCACTGGTAGAATGGTACTACCCACACACCCAATGGTAGAATGGTACTACCCACACACCCAATGGTAGAATGGCACTACCCACACAGTGAATATACATGAATATTGAATATATGTGAATATTTACATGAAGAAAGCCCCCCCCATACTCCCCCCATTCCACCCCTGTATATTTTCATGCATTTTGGCTTCCCCCTCCATAAACGAACACAGCATTATATTTTAACCTGACTCCCAGCATAAGGATTAGTTACAGTCGATGCAGTAGAATGGAACTGAATATAATAGGGATGGGCTGGGCAGAAATACTCTTCTCATTTCTGTTACTATGTGGATGCTGTATAGGTGTTATTGAAGTAGTAGTTTTTCTCATTGAGCCATATGGGATTCCCTTAATGCTCCCTGAGCAGGGATTTACTGTACTTATTATTATTATATCCCTTTGCACTGACCCTCCCTGCCATGTATTTGTTTTCCCATGGGCTGTACCCTTATAAACCCTGCCAAGGCACTGGGTGCCCCGCGGTGCAGCAGAAATATATATATACTATACACTTACGTGCGTTTTATTCCTTTCGCTTGTTACCGAGGGAAACCCACAAGAGTATTTTCTAAACTCACCCACTTGGCCGGGGTTTATGTTTGAGAAGTTTCTGTCCAAGTTTATCTTTATAGCGGCCTCAATAGCTCAGTATCACTGGGAAATGTTCCAATAGCAGAACTGAGCCTTTCTACAGGGGCATTTACTCACAGTAACTAAGGCGGTGTCCAAAAACAGCCACATTCTGCATTTATTTCAACTTTGGGGGCTGGCGTGGCGAAATTGTGGTGAAAAATTATTATTGGATGTTAATTGCTATATGATTTTATGTAAATGGCCAATAGGTAGTAGTAGTAGTTTTTTGTTCCTTTAGCCCAGGGGTCCCCAACCTTTCTTACTCATGAGCCACAGTCACACGTAAAAAGACTTGGGGAGCAACACAAGCACCATAAAAGTTCATGGAGGAGCCAAATAAGGGCTGTGATTGGCTATTAGGGGCCTCTATGCACCCTATCAGCTTACAGGGGCTTTATTTGGTAGGAAATCTTGTTTTTATTCAACCAAGTCCCCAAGTCAGGAATTCAAAAATAACTCCCTGGTTTGGGGGCACTGAGAGCAACATCCAAGGGGTTGGGGAGGAACATGTTGCCCCAGAGCCACTGGTTGGGGATCACTGCTTTAGCCACTAGGTGGCAGTATAGAAGTAGTAAGATAGGTTAGCTGTATTACTGGAACCCAGCCAGGGGCAGGCCAAGGCCACCGTGCACCATAGGCAACCCAGTCAGCCACCTTGCCCCTGTAACCTCCCTCCTCCCCCAAATGTGCTCAAGCGGGCGCTCGCCCTTGTGCATGCATGAAACAGTGGGGGCAATGACAAGGGGGTGCAGACTAGGGGTAGGCCGGAGAGGTACCTGTCTGGCGTCCCCTCATCGTTGCGTCCCAGCCATTGGGGCACTACAGGCAAAAGGGTATAAAAGGCCAACCACACCCAGATTTCAGGAGGGAACAGTCATGGACCAAGTTGGAGAAGGAGAAGAAGAGCAAACGGTGTGGAGTAGAAGTAAGCTAGGCATGAAGCAGTGGGGGCAATGACAAGGGGGTGCAGACTAGGGGTAGGTAGGAGAGGTACCTGCCTGGCGTCCCCTCATCGTTGCGAACCAGCCATTGGGGGCACTACAGGTAAAAGGGTATAAGTGTATAAGTATAAGTGGAGTAGACGTAGGCTAGAGAAGGTAAGTGTCTGAAATAGGTTAGTTAGCGTGGGCAGCCTATTGCCTAAACGAGGAGGGAAGTGGGAAGTTTCCTGGTGGATCATGCTAACCCCGGGATGTGTGAATAATGTTCCTGGGGGTCATTTGCACCTGGGCAGTAACCTATAGCAACCAATCAGTGGTTGGATTTTTCCAGCCACCTGCAGGTCCAACACTGAAAGCAATCATCTGATCGGTTGCCATGGGTAACTGCCCAGGTGCAAATTTGACCAGTCTTTATAAATGACCCCCACTGAGTTACACGACCAGTTGGAAGTCTGGGGGCCATAAAACTTGAAACATGCTGAGCGACAGGTTCCCCCACCCTTTGCGGCCCAGCCTGGGACAACCAATGACATTTATGACACTGATGAATCGGATAAGAATTGCCATCTGGTTTGACAGCCCAGCAATTGCCCCGAGGGGCAGATGTGATATATCAGGAGAATCCAGGTTGGTGGGAAAAGAAAAAAATAAGCGATTCCTGAGACAGGTAAATATAATTATTTATCCACTTACTATGGAATTCTCTGCTCAGATACTGTACCAAAGGCAGGTTGCTTTATATGTATGGGACCCAATATCCAGAAACCTGTTATCCAGAAAGCTTGTACATGATCCTAACTAATATATAATTAATCTTTTTTTGCAAAACAATCCTGTTGGGTTTATTTGAAATAAGTTTTTTAGTAGACTTAAGGTATGGAGATCTCTTATCCGGAAACCCCGGGACCCGAGCATTCTGGGAAACAGGTCCCATCCCTGTACTAACACAGCTACTATTCAATCCCCTATTCACTGAGCAAGTACACATGATGCTGCCCCCCTCACTATGTTACTGCCCCCAGACTTTATCTATTTTTCACTTTTATTTCTTATGATCTTCTGCATTCGCTCTTTATTGCTGCCTTTCTCCCCTCTCTCCGGCCCTAACCCCACCTTCTCCCACTCTTTCTCCCCTTCTGCACCCTTTTTTCCCCCCCAAATGTTACTCTATTTTCCATCACTTTTCTACCCTATTTTTATATTTCTTTAACCTCAGTCCTCCTTCATTAGCAAAACTGTAATAACACATAAAACAAGACTCCAAATGTTGTAAAATGGGAGTGATAGTTAGGGGGTGTGGTCACAAAAATGGGTGTGGCCAAACAATTTCACTCTATTGGTGGCATCTCTTTTTGTACCTCCTTCAAATGTTAGGAGGTCATTAGCCTTAGGGTTTTCCCCCATTCTCCCCTTACAGCTCTGCATGGTTTTTTCCTTTTATTTGCAATTTCTCCAACTGCCCCAAGCCCTTTCCCAGCTGTTCTTTCTTTTTTAAATAAATTAAATAATTACCCCATAGTATTTTTTTGAAGTAGTTTTGGAATTATTTCCCTTCCTCTTCTGCCTTTTTTCCAGCTTTCAAATGGGGGTCACTGACCCCGGCAGCCAAACCCTATTGCTCTGTGAGGCTCCAGTTTTATTGTTATTGTTACTTTTTATTACTTATCTTTCTATTCAGCCCCTCTCCTATTCATATTCCTGTCTCTCATTATAACAACTCCCTGATTGCTAAGGTAATTTGGACTCTAGCAACCATAGCTCTAGCTATGAGAGCAAATATTGCTGTCTCCTGGTAATCCCTTCAGCAGGTGGGGCAAGTTCAGCTGGGGTCAGGGCCTGTTGCCAGGAGTGGGGGCATAAACTGAACCAATAACCAGTAACCACCCTAACTGGCCTTCAGGCTGAGCTTTTGTATCTAGAAGAGCAAATTGCCATTCTCCCCATATCTCATCCTAACTGGCCTTCAGGCTGAGCTTTTTAGGTGTATCTAGAAGAGAAATTTTCATTCTCCCCAAATCTCACCTTAAATGACCTTCAGGCTGGGCTTCTCCCCAAATCTCACCCTAACTGGCCTTCAGGCTGGGCTTCTCCCCAAATCTCACCCTGGCTGGGCTTCTCCGCAAATCTCACCCTAACTGGCCTTCAGGCTGGGCTTCTCCCCAAATCTCACCCTAACTGGCCTTCAAGCTGGGCTTCTCCCCAAATCTCACCTCAAATGACCTTCAGGCTGGGCTTCTCCCCAAATCTCACCCTAACTGGCCTTCAGGCTGGGCTTCTCCCCAAATCTCACCCTAACTGGCCTTCAGGCTGAGCTTTTTAGGTGTATCTAGAAGAGAAATTGTCATTCTCCCCAAATCTCACCTTAAATGACCTTCAGACTGGGCTTCTCCCCAAATCTCACCCTAACTGGCCTTCAGGCTGGGCTTCTCCCAAAATCTCACCCTAACTGGCCTTCAGGCTGGGCTTCTCCCCAAAGCTCACCCTAACTGGTCTTCAGGCTGGGCTTCTCCCCAAATCTCACCCTAACTGGCCTTCAGGCTGGGCTTCTCCCCAAATCTCACCCTAACTGGCCTTTAGCCTGGGCTTCTCCCCAAATCTCACCCTAACTGGCCTTTAGCCTGGGCTTCTCCCCAAATCTCACCCTAACTGGCCTTCAGGCTGAGCTTTTTAGGTGTATCTAGAAGAGAAATTGTCATTCTCCCCAAATCTCACCTTAAATGACCTTCAGGCTGGGCTTCTCCCCAAATCTCACCCTAACTGGCCTTCAGGCTGGGCTTCTCCCCAAATCTCACCCTGGCTGGGCTTCTCGGCAAATCTCACCCTAACTGGCCTTCAGGCTGGGCTTCTCCCCAAATCTCACCCTAACTGGCCTTCAAGCTGGGCTTCTCCCCAAATCTCACCTTAAATGACCTTCAGGCTGGGCTTCTCCCCAAATCTCACCCTAACTGGCCCTCAGGCTGGGCTTCTCCCCAAATCTCACCCTGGCTGGGCTTCTCGGCAAATCTCACCCTAACTGGCCTTCAGGCTGGGCTTCTCCCCAAATCTCACCCTAACTGGCCTTCAAGCTGGGCTTCTCCCCAAATCTCACCTTAAATGACCTTCAGGCTGGGCTTCTCCCCAAATCTCACCCTAACTGGCCTTCAGGCTGGGCTTCTCCCCAAATCTCACCCTAACTGGCCTTCAGGCTGGGCTTCTCCCCAAATCTCACCCTAACTGGCCTTCAGGCTAAGTCCCCCTGTCGCCCCAAGCCCCCCCCCCCCCCACAGCCCCACATTTATCATGCAATTCCCAAGCAAAAACCACTAGCATTTTGCCACTGTGCAATGAGGCCATTTTCAGTGCAATTTCTGAGCGGAATAAGGACCTTGCAATGGGGCACAAAGGAGCCAAACACCCTGTTTATTCAAGGCCACAAGCAGAAACCACTGAAGAGAAATACAAATTCCCTATGAAAAAAGGGCAGTGCCCCAATTTGCTCTCCAACCAATACAAACAAACTGCCTGACCGCTATCAGCACAGGTTAATGACGGTATTTAAACCCAGCCGGGGGGAGGCACGGCCACACAGCTTGGACAGACCTGTAAGGTAAGATCTCTATTCCATTCCTCAGTCTTATACATTCTGTGGATTCTTCTCTAAGGCTCCTTTACCTTTGACTTAACTTTTAGGGACAGATGTATAAAAATGTGAGTTTAGCTCTAAATTCCCATACTGATAAATCTGCCCCTTAGTATGATGTAGAGAGTGATATTCTGAGATAATTTGCAATTGGTCTTCATTTTTTATTATTTGTAATTTTTTAATTATTTGAGTTTTAGTCAGCAGCTCTCCAGCTTGGAGTTTTAGCAGCTATCTGGTTGCTAGGATCCAAATTACCTTAACAACCAGGGTGTAGTTTGAATGAGAGACTGATATATGAATAGGAGAGGACTTGATTAGAAAAATAAGGACTAAAAAGTAACAATAACAATAAAACTGGAGCCTCACAGAGCAATAGGGTTTGGCTGCCGGGGTCAGTGACCCCCATTTGAAAGCTGCAAAGAGTTAGAAGAAGAACAAGACAAGTCATTCAAAAACTATAGAAAAAAAAATAATGAAGACCAATCGAAAAGTTGCTTAGAATTGCCCATTCTATAACATACTAAAAGTTAATATAAAGGTGAACTGCCCCTTTAAGAATCAATAAGGTGCCAGACACCAAATTCCCAGATGATAAAGTAGAAGAGATTATAATATTGATTTCTTAAGGGGTATTTTATTGCTGCCATGTTGGTAATGACGTTTAATATATAGGAATATATAGGGAATACAGGTTCCTTTCATCATTTGGTGGTTTTAATGGGGGTGGGCAAGTGAAGTCCAAGAATCCCCCGTACAGGTTCTTGTGATACTGATCAACAGGTCGATCAGGTTCCGTTTACTTGGGTTCTACCAGAGTGTTTTATCCAGAGATTCCTGGGATTCCTACACCCGGGGGGGGGGGGTTATATCCCAATAATCAATATTATGGAACACTGACCTTTTAAAGGACCTGACTATCCCAGTTGGCCCATAACTCTACTTAATATCTGCTCTGTATACAGGGGCGACTGGGCCGGGACACTGGGAAATATCCCGGGGGGGGGCCCAGCCCTTGGGGGCCCAGCTGGCCCAGAACCGATCCCTGCTGGGTGCTCCGGGGCCCACAGGTTTACCTCTGGGGACCATGGCAGGGGTCCCTTGGGGGGGTTAGTCAATTTAATGTATATGTATATCTGTATTTATAAAGTGCTACTTATATACGCAGCGCTGTACAGTAGAATACATTAATACAAACAGGGGGTTATTCAGATAATAATAGATAAATACTAAGTATAACAATAAATACAAATAAATACAAGATACAGTTACAAGTTAATCAAAGAGACAAAGGAGATGGAGGTCCCTGCCCCGTAGAGCTTACAATTGAGGGCTAATTAGCAAAGTAGATGAAGTGGCCAGAGTCGGACTGACATGCCGAAAATCCAGGAAAAAATCCCAGGGTGGGCGCTGGTTTGGGTGGGCAATGGTTTGAGTGGGCACTGGATTGGGTGGGCAATGGTTTGAGTGGGCACTGGATTGGGTGGGCAATGGTTTGAGTGGGCACTGGATTGGTGGGCAATGGTTTGCTTGGGAACTGGATTGCATGGGATTGGGTGGGCACTGGTTTGAGAGGAGAGTGGATTGGGTGGGCACTGGTTTGGGTGGGCACTGGATTGGGTGGGCACTGGTTTGTGTGGGCACTGGATTGGGTGGGCACTGGTTTGTGTGGGCACTGGATTGGGTGGGCGCTGGATTGGGTGGGATTGGGTGGGCGCTGGATTGGGTGGGATTGGGTGGGCGCTGGATTGGGTGGGCGCCGGATTGGGTGGGTGCCGGATTGGGTGGGATTGGGTGGGCGCTGGATTGGGTGGGCGCTGGGTTGGGTGGGATTGGGTGGGATTGGGTGGACGCTGGATTGGGTGGGCGCTGGATTGGGTGGGCGCTGGATTGGGTGGGATTGGGTGGGCGCTGGATTGGGTGGGATTGGGTGGGTGCTGGATTGGGTGGGCGCTGGATTGGGTGGGATTGGGTGGGCGCTGGATTGGGTGGGATTGGGTGGGCGCTGGATTGGGTGGGATTGGGTGGGCGCTGGATTGGGTGGGATTGGGTGGGTGCTGGATTGGGTGGGATTGGGTGGGCGCTGGATTGGGTGGGCCGCTGGATTGGGTGGGATTGGGTGGACGCTGGATTGGGTGGGATTGGGTGGGCGCTGGATTGGGTGGGATTGAGTGGGCGCTGGATTGGGTGGGATTGGGTGGGCGCTGGATTGGGTGGGATTGGGTGGGCGCTGGATTGGGTGGGATTGGGTGGGAGCTGGATTGGGTGGGATTGGGTGGGCGCTGGATTGGGTGGGATTGGTTGGGCCCTTCCCTCTCTCTGGGGCACTGGGCACCAACTATGTACAGTCTTTTCCAGGTTCTGCGTTAATCTCAGAGTTTTGCCTGTGTGTATCCATTGCTCCGTGCTGTCCCACAGAACCAGTACCAGTACCAAACACACAGCACCCACAGGAATACGCACCCGCATTAGCCCTACAGGGCATTATTTTCCCTGAGGCAGCTGACCTTGTGCCCCCCCACTTACCCCCTGGGGTGTGACAAACAGGGCCGGCGAGGGTGGGAATCATTAGTGGAGAGGTGACCCCCCCCCCCCCGGGCACAACAAGAGTTGAAATACGGGTTAGAAAACTAGAAATGTATCTAATAAATAAAGTTAATGGGGGGGGGGCTTTGGAGCTGGAATGAGAGGAATTGCATATTAAAGTATAAAGTTATATAAGAGGGAGGATGAGGAAGAGTTGGGAAGAACAGAATAGAAGAGAGGACATGGGAAGTACAGGAGGGGAGGGGGGACAGTTATATACACAGTATAGTTATATGGGGGGGAACAAGGCAACTGTCTTGGTCAAATGATCCCAATTGTCTCTGTAAATATATAATTATACACATATACATGTAATATACACATATACACACACACATATCATATATACATATAAACACACACAGCTCTTTGCAGGGGGGTAACTATAGGGGAAGCAGGCCCTGTGGTTGCAGGGGGGCCCCCAAGAGTGTAGGGCCCAGTAACATCCAGTTATACCACTGCCCTTTATTCTAAAAGTTCCCGCTAGCTACTCTATACTGTATATATATATATATTAGTCCATAATGTACCTACAAGCGCCTTCCCCAGTGACACCAACCTTCATAGTCTTTCCCTATAGTTTTATTTTAGTTTCTTATAATAGTTCAGTTTGGTTCCCTAAGCACTGGGCTACGGCCCATTCCCAACATGGGGCCCTACTGGGATCTATTGAGGGGCCCCGGGCATTCCTCACAGGGACTGAGTTTTACCTGCAACCTGTTTGTATTTAATATTAAACTCCCAAGTGGTTGCTCTTTTTATTGGCCATTGGGATCACATGACTGTAGCTGGGACAATAATGTATAACGGGGGTGAGTGAGTGTAGGACAGGCCAGACCGGGGGTGAGTGAGTGTAGGACAGGCCAGACCGGGGGTGAGTGAGTGTAGGACAGGCCAGACCGGGGGTGAGTGAGTGTAGGACTGGCCATACCGGGGGTGAGTGAGTGTAGGACAGGCCAGACCGGGGGTGAGTGAGTGTAGGACTGGCCAGACCGGGGGTGAGTGAGTGTAGGACAGGCCAGACCGGGGGTGAGTGAGTGTAGGACTGGCCAGACCGGGGGTGAGTGAGTGTAGGACAGGCCAGACCGGGGGTGAGTGAGTGTAGGACAGGCCAGACCGGGGGTGAGTGAGTGTAGGACTGGCCAGACCGGGGTGAGTGAGTGTAGGACTGGCCAGACCGGGGGTGAGTGAGTGTAGGACTGGCCAGACTGGGGGTGAGTGAGTGTAGGACAGGCCAGACCGGTGGTGAGTGAGTGTAGGACAGGCCAGACCGGGGGGTGAGTGTGAGTGAGATGAGAGTGAGTGTAGGACAGGCCAGACCGGGGGTGAGTGTGAGTGAGATGAGAGTGAGTGTAGGACAGGCCAGACCGGGGCTGAGTGTGTGTGAGATGAGAGTGAGTGTAGGACAGGCCAGACCGGGGCTGAGTGTGAGTGAGATGAGAGTGAGTGTAGGACAGGCCAGACCGGGGGTGAGTGAGTGTAGGACAGGCCAGACCGGGGGTGAGTGAGTGTAGGACAGGCCAGACCGGGGGTGAGTGAGTGTAGGACAGGCCAGACCGGGGGTGAGTGAGTGTAGGACAGGCCAGACCGGGGGTGAGTGAGTGTAGGACAGGCCAGACCGGGAGTGAGTGTGAGTGAGATGAGAGTGAGTGTAGGACAGGCCAGACCGGGAGTGAGTGTGAGTGAGATGAGAGTGAGTGTAGGACAGGCCAGACCGGGAGTGAGTGTGAGTGAGATGAGAGTGAGTGTAGGACAGGCCAGACCGGGAGTGAGTGTGAGTGAGATGAGAGTGAGTGTAGGACAGGCCAGACCGGGAGTGAGTGTGAGTGAGATGAGAGTGAGTGTAGGACAGGCCAGACCGGGAGTGAGTGTGAGTGAGATGAGAGTGAGTGTAGGACTGCCAGGCTCTGCACTTTGCCCCCTGTCGGACATAGAGTTGCCACCTTTTTACTATAAATTTACTGGCCAGTCAGGGGGACAGAAACAAAAGGGGCGGGCTGTGATGCAGAAGGGGGCGGGGCAGGGACAGAAGGGGTTGGGGCCGTTAGGGCCGTTAGGAGGATCAGGGAAGGAGAAGAAGGAATAGGAAAGGTAAGTTTGGGGGGCGGGTTCTGGGCAGATTGAGGGGGGAGGGGGCAGGGCAGGGGCTGAAATTCAGGATATTACAGATTTACCGGCAGCTGTTAATACCCCCGTCTGATGTGAATATAGTTCCCCTGGTACCCGGCACTTTGCTTGTGGCCCTACACTCAGAGAGCCCCACCTATAGCAGTGCCCAACTCACTCTAATCTCACTCACACTCACCCCCGGTCTGGCCTGTCCTACACTCACTCTCATCTCATTCACACTCACCCTCGGTCTGGCCTGTCCTACACTCACTCTCATCTCACTCACACTCACCCCCGGTCTGGCCTGTCCTACACTCACTCTCATCTCACTCACACTCACCCCCAGTCTGGCCAGTCCTACACTCACTCTCATCTCACTCACACTCACCCCCAGTCTGGTCAGTCCTACACTCACTCTCATCTCACTCACACTCACCCCCGGTCTGGCCTGTCCTACACTCACTCTCATCTCACTCACACTCACCCCCAGTCTGGCCAGTCCTACACTCACTCTCATCTCACTCACACTCACCCCCGGTCTGGTCAGTCCTACACTCACTCTCATCTCACTCACACTCACCCCCGGTCTGGCCTGTCCTACACTCACTCTCATCTCATTCACACTCACCCCCGGTCTGGCCTGTCCTACACTCACTCTCATCTCATTCACACTCACCCTCGGTCTGGCCTGTCCTACACTCACTCTCATCTCACTCACACTCACCCCCGGTCTGGTCAGTCCTACACTCACTCTCATCTCACTCACACTCACCCCCGGTCTGGTCAGTCCTACACTCACTCTCATCTCACTCACACTCACCCCCGGTCTGGCCTGTCGTACACTCACTCTCATCTCACTCACACTCACCCTCGGTCTGGCCTGTCCTACACTCACTCTCATCTCACTCACACTCACCCCCAGTCTGGTCAGTCCTACGCTCACTCTCATCTCACTCACACTCACCCCCGGTCTGGCCAGTCCTACACTCACTCTCATCTCATTCACTCACATTCTGGGGGGCAGATTACGCTGCTGCCTGTAATGTGGGATTTACGTGTAGCCGCTAGTCTCACGGGGGGGGGGGGGCACTGGTCATGTGATCGGGGTCCTCAGCTCTGACAGGGTGTCACATGAGGGACACGGCTACTTATTGTAGATTATTGTGGGGCCCACTGCCCACTTACTGTATGTCTCACTCAGATGGACTAACCAGCACAAAGGGGCGGGGCTGATGGTATTGAGGGTGGGGCAGTAAAGCTAGGGGTGGGAATGATGGGTGGGGCTATGATGCCAGGGTGCGGTTACTGCATCACTTACAATTGGCTGGAATTCCATTCAATTTTTTTAATGGAAATCTGGGATGTCCGTCTCAAAGCCAGATGATTGGCAGCTCTAGTTCTGTCTTTATTCTGCCCGATGAGTCCGATCCTGTAATTGTATTCGGGTCAGTTGTACCCGTTATCCAGAAAGCTCTGACATTTGCTGTTTATTTCTGTAATAAAAAGAAATTCATTGAACTTGATGGTAACTAAGCCACGTTGATAGAAACACAAAACTCAGTATCTTAAATGGTTTTTGTTTATTGTCCAGATTATTATTCAGGTTTCACAGTTGAGACCCAAATGGGCCTAAAGGAAAACTGAACTGTTTGGGTCAAAACTGAACCCTACTGGTACTAAATGATTTATTATATATATATATATATATGGTAGTATGGGGGCCTAGGGGCCCACAGGGTTTCCACTGGGATCTCCGCGGGCCAGTCCGACCCTGGACCAACTTGAATACATTCACTCACTCACTGTCTCTTCTTTATTAGGATGAAGTGCATTGTGGTCCTGCTGGTTGGCATCTCCATGGGATGGGTCCATTCCTGCAGCCCCCCGCCCGGAGGTAGGAGAATCCTCTTTATTAACCAATCATCTTTAGTTTTAACCGACATAGATCTTTGCTGAGAGTAAGATAACTGCCCAGGGCCAGGGCAACAAGGAGGTGCTACAGTACCGATATTAATTAAAGTGGATATTCACCTTTGAGTTCACTTTTAGTATGATGTAGACAATTTGCAATTGGTCTTCATTTTTTATTTGTAGTTTTTTTTATTTATTTCATTTTCAGTTCAGGAGCTTTCCAGTTTGGAGTTTCAGCAGCTGTCTGGTTGCTAGGGTCCAAGTTACCTTAGCAACCAGGGAGTGGTTTGAATGAGAGACTGATATATGAATAGGAGAGGGACTGAATAGAAAGATAAGGAATAAAAAGTAACAATAACAATAAAACTGGAGCCTCACAGAGCAATAGGGTTTGGCTGCCGGGGTCAGTGACCCCCATATGAAAGCTGGAATAATAAGTAATGAAGACCAATTGAAAGTTGCTTAGTAATGGCCGTTGTATAACATACTGAAGGTTAACTCTATGGGGAACCATTATCTTCTCCATCATCGCTTATGAAGCCCATTCTCTCTGTATTCCTACTGTTTGTTGTTCAGGGGAATCATACATCATTTTATATTTATATTAAATATATAATATTTTTATATTATATTTATTTTTCAGCCAATAACCTGGCACAGTCCGGGGACGTCAAGCAAAGCTCCACGTTTGGGGCTCAGTACACGGCTCAAAAGGCGGTTGACGGCAACAAAGACACCAACATGTTCCAAAACTCATGTTCCCACACTAATAACGACAAGCCTTCCTGGTGGCAACTGGACCTGAAGAAGAACTACAACATCGACACCATCGTCATCGCGAACAGAGGCGACTGTTGCGCCGAGCGGCTGCTACGAGCCGAGATCCGCGTCGGAAATTCCCCAGATAATAACAACCCAGTGTGAGTCCCAAACGCCTACCTACCCTCGATAGGGGGGAAACACAGTTATAGCCATTGATTAAATAGTGTTAAAGGGAAACTACACCCCCAGAATGAATACGTAACCAACAGACAGTTTATATTATGTTAAGTGGCCTATTAAAGAATCTCCCCAAACTGGAATATATATATCAGTAAATATTGCCCTTTTACATCCTTTGCCTTGAGCCGCCATTTAGTGATGGGCTGTGTGCTCCCTCAGAGATCAGCTGACAGGAAGTGATGCAGCTCTAACTGTAACAGGAAGTAGTGTGGGAGCAAAAGGCAGAACTCTGCCCATTCATTGGCTGATGGGGCCTAGCATGTATGTGTGCCTTGGCTTGTTTGTGTGCACTGTGACTCCTATGATCCCAGGGGGCGGCCCTTAGTACATAAAATGGCAGTTTCCTATTTAGGATTACCCAATGGCACATACTGCTAAACAAGTATATTTATATGAAAATGGTTTATTTAGATATTATGACAAATATTATATATTATTGACACACAGACCTCCTCAATGACATAACTTTCAAATATGAACTTCTATTTCCCCCCATTTATTCAGACTGTCGTAAAACAGCCCAATATTTCTCTTTCCACCCAGATGTGCCACCATCACCGACGTCTCAAAACTCACCTTCCCCGTGTGCTGTAACGGGATGGAGGGTCGCTATGTGAGTGTCGTCATTTCCGACCGAGCAGAATATTTGCAGCTCTGTGAAGTGGAGGTTTATGGGCAAGAAGCTAAACCTGCTGACGGTAAGGCCTGTGCTGATTGGTTAAAGCCATATTCTTAATATACCAGTGTGCCACAGCCATGTGACCCGTGCTCTATAAACTTTAGTCACACTTTACTGCTGCGCTGCAAGTTGGAGTGATACCCCCCCCCTCACCCCCAGCAGCCGATCAGCAGAACAATGGGAAGGGAGCAAGATAGCAGCTCCCAGTAGGTATCAGAATAGCACTCAATAGTAAGAAATCCAAGTCCGGCTTGGGACTCCTCCAGTTACATGGGAGTAGGAGAAACAATAGGTTAGCTGAAAGCAGTTCTAATGTGTAGCGCTGGCTGAAAGCTCAGACTCAGGCACACTTTACTGCTGCGCTGCAAGTTGGAGTGATATCCCCCCCCCCCTCCCCCCCAGCAGCCGATCAGCAGAACAATGGGAAGGGAGCAAGATAGCAGCTCCCAGTAGGTATCAGAATAGCACTCAATAGTAAGAAATCCAAGTCCGGCTTGGGACTCCTCCAGTTACATGGGAGTAGGAGAAACAATAGGTTAGCTGAAAGCAGTTCTAATGTGTAGCGCTGGCTGAAAGCTCAGACTCAGGCACACTTTACTGCTGCGCTGCAAGTTGGAATGATATCCCCCCCCCCCTCACCCCCAGCAGCCGATCAGCAGAACAATGGGAAGGGAGCAATACTGATGCAGTATTACTGACCTCATGTACATTTTTATAGTGATTTTCATGTTACAGTGCAGCTCAGGGATGACTAAAGGACAATCAAATCATAAAAATATATAAACTTATTTCAAGGATCTGTAACTCTTAAAATGAACACAACACACTCCTGTAGAATAGAATCACACTCACTCAGTTACTGGGAAAATGGGATCTACAGAGCGGCGCTGCCACCTAGTGGGCACTGAGTTAGCAGCAACAAATTCATTTTCTATAGAAGTAAAGAGATGCAACTGACAGTAAGGATTTGAGTTCAGTTGGGCAGAGGCTGGAGGAGAGTTGGGGGTATTTGTGGAAAAGCAATCCTTGTAATATTCCATCTAATTCTAATGATATTTTAGGTCTGTTTCCCTATTGAGTTGATGTACAATTAACCTTTGCTGATGTTGCAGTTGACTATAATTTCCTTAACAAAAACAAAAGGGGCAGTTCACCTTTAAGATAACTTTTAATACGTTATAAAATGTCCTATTCGTAGCAACTTTGCAAATTGTCTATTTATTTTTTTATAATTTTTTCTATTATTCTTCTGCCTCTTTGCAGCTTTCAAATGGGGGTCACTGACCCCGGCAGCCAAACCCTATTGCTCTGTGAGGCTCCAGTTTTATTGTTATTGTTACTTTTTATTCCTTATCTTTCTATTCAGCCCCTCCCCTATTCATATTCCAGTCTCTCATTCCAACCACTGCATGGTTGCTAAGATAGGCAAGACCCTAGCAACCAGAGAAATGAAATTAATATAATGATATTTTGTTGGCAGTGAATCTGGCCCGACTGGGAGAGGCCTCTCAGAGCTCAACCTTCAGTCCCAAGTACAACGCCGCCGCCGCTATTGATGGGAATAAAGACACAAATATGATGGCGGGCTCATGTTCCCACACCAATAGTGACAACCCGGCTTGGTGGCAGCTGGACCTGAAGAAGAGGTACCAAGTGGAGAAAGTGGTGATAGTGAACAGAGGAGACTGCTGCGGCGAACGCTTGCGAGGAGCCGAGATCCGCGTTGGAGATTCCCCGGATAATAACAACCCAGTGTGAGTCCCCCAAACCCCTTTATTTCTCTGTATCCCCTGTAGGTATTGGCCACAGTGAATTTTTGCTGCAGTTTTGCAAATGCGGAATGCAGAATTTCGCTGCGATTCCATATCTGGAGAAAAAAATCGCTCATCGATATAAATGACCCTAAATTGACCGCCCAGGGCGCCAGGGACCATCAGTAAAAGAGCAATGGCGAGTGATGAGCGGAATTTTTCTCCCGTTGTGGATTCGTAGCGTAATTCCACATTTTTGGCACAGACTTTTTTTTTGATGCGTCTACGCCTTTTATATTTTGACGCAACCGCGCTCTTTATTTTGCCGCAGTTGTGCCTATTTTTACGCAACCTTGAATTTTCGCTAGGGATGCACTGAATCCAGGGTTCTGTTTCGGTATTTTGGCCGACATTTGGCCTTTTTCGGCAGGATTGGGATTTGCCCGAAATTACGGTCCTGGCCTAGCCGAATCCGAATCCAAAAAATCACATGACTTTTTAAGCACCACCATCAGATATCTCGGAACCCAATAGATCACTGATCGCCATGTCATCGCCCCGCCCCATGACATCACCAACCCACCCCCTCCCTGCCCTTGTGACATCACTGTCAACCCCTCCTCGCCCCCTGTGACGTAACCGCCCACCCCCTGCCCAGAGAAAGAAGATGGCAGAGGTGGTAACTCTATGTGTGGTTTCTCCACCCACCAATTATTTTACTGAAAATCGGGGGTGCAACTATAGCGACCCTACTGGGGGGCCCAGGAACCATGGGGGGGGGGACAGTGGGACTTTGCCTAATAAGCAACCACAGTGCTGCCCCAGCAGTTAATAGTTATGTATTATGTTTAAATATAATGGTTTATATACAAGTACATCGTTACACTGCCACCTAGTGCCCATAGTCATATTGCAAGGTGTTTATTTCTAAATGTAGACCTGTAGACCCTCCCATTCCCTTTCCTTATATGTGAGGTCAGTTCCTCTCATCATCCCTTTCCTGTTCCTGCTTTCCACATGGGAGGAGCTACTCCAGGGGTTAGGAATGTACCTTTCCTTCTCCTTTAACTTGCTGCAGGGTACAGGGTAAACTGGTAAAAATGTTATTATAGCCAACCTCTAGGTGGCAGTATAGCTGCAAGGTTTACACAGGAGATGCGATTGCCAAGTTTGGCCACTAGAGGGAGAATGGAGCACACATAGGAGGAAACAAGCTGTAAGGCACAAATATACAGGTGGGGGAAGATAAAAATAATGCTTAATAGGGCAGAAAGATAAAAATACAGACAGATTGGTATTTTTTTCAGAAAAGGTGGCGCCATAAGCCCCAGGAAGGAGCCTAGTTTTAGTGAGACTAGGATAGTCTGTGTAATACAGTATCTCATGTAGTAATGAGGGTAGTGAGAATAAGGGCAAAACCTTCACCCTCCCCGCATGGATTTAGGGGGGGTCCGGCAGGTCCGGCAAGCCTGGCAGATTCCAGTGGTTTAACCATTAGTGACCTCTGTACATTCACACAAACACCAAAAGCTGATTTCCCCTTCCGTCTGACTTACCTGATTTGTTCCCCCCCCCCAGATGCGCCACCGTCACAGACGTCTCCCAACTGACCCTCACCCTATCCTGTAAGGGAATACCGGGCCGCTATGTGAGTGTGGTTATCCCGGGGAGAGCAGAATATCTCCAGCTCTGCGAAGTGGAGGTTTATGGGAAGGAGGCTGAATCTGACGGAGTGAAGCTTTGTTGGTAGTCACATGGTATTTAGTAGTGGCCCCCCAACATACGGTGGGGAAGCAAGAGAAGCCGGTGTATTAGCCCCAAATGCTGTTAAAACAAATAAACAATTAGAGTTGTGTTTAATGCAGAGTTATGGTTCATTTATTGGCTCCTCCTTACTAAGGATAATAGGAACGAGTACATATGGACAGTCCGACTGGGCTGAAGAAGAAACACTCCTATAACTTTCCTATGAGAAGAACTTCCATCAACGCAACTTCCTTCTGTGGTTGGAATCGATCTCCCAAGAGCCAGTTGCGTTCCAGCAAAAGTCCTGATGAAGCCCAAAGGCAATGGGATTCGGTGGTACAGGGGGGGTACCCAAAGGGCAGATCAAAGGCAATCCCTCGATATAGAGTTGGGGACCAGCAGATCACAGTAGCAGAGTATGTTGCTCATAAGGAGGGTCATTCTATCATATCCCCCTAACTGGCCTTCAGGCTGGGCCCCCTTAGCTCATAACAAGGTTACAGATATATAGAAACATTGGGGTAACAGTCACCCCGCTATAGTTCCAGGGGTACCCAGGGCACAAATAAGCACTCACCCCAAATCCCCCCTAACTGGCCTTCAGGCTGGGCCCCCTTAGCCCATAACAAGGTTACAGATATATAGAAACATTGGGGTAACAGTCACCCTGCTATAGTTCCAGGGGTACCCAGGGCACAAATAAGCACTCACCCCAAATCCCCCCCTAACTGGCCTTCAGGCTGGGCCCCCTTAGCCCATAACAAGGTTACAGATATATAGAAACATTGGGGTAACAGTCACCCTGCTATAGTTCCAGGGGTACCCAGGGCACAAATAAGCACTCACCCCAAATCCCCCCTAACTGGCCTTCAGGCTGGGCCCCCTTAGCCCATAACAAGGTTACAGATATATAGAAACATTGGGGTAACAGTCACCCTGCTATAGTTCCAGGGGTACCCAGGGCACAAATAAGCACTCACCCCAAATCCCCCCCTAACTGGCCTTCAGGCTGGGCCCCCTTAGCCCATAACAAGGTTACAGATATATAGAAACATTGGGGTAACAGTCACCCCGCTATAGTTCCAGGGGTACCCAGGGAACCAATAATGTTACAGCTCCTATTACTCTCTGTATTGGGAGGATCCTGTATTTCTAGAACAGAGAATAATCGGATTAAACTAAAAATAGGATTTAGCACAAATCTCTGATATTTCCGTGCCGGGGCTCAGACCACACAATGGAACAGATTCAGCTCGGGGCGACATTACTGTATTTATTTACCTTACTAAATGCACCTTTTGTTGTAAAAACTGCAATGAATGATTTTTCAACAAAAGCGGCATCGAGCCCCACCCACCCATTAAGCCCCACCCACTCAGTCTGGAGCAGAACAGACTTATTACAGGTAAAACACTGGGGTCCCAGCGCCAGGAGACGTTATGGCTATTTGGGGATAATCCCGGTGGCTGAGCCCAATCCATGGCTCGTGGGAATGGGACCCTACACTGTGGCCTCTTCTTTATCTTTCTATGGATCTACGGTAAGCGATTGGGATCATTTAGGGGTAAAGGAGTTTTTATTTTGAAGTTTTTATTTTGATTTCGTACTTTTAAGATTATTTCAGTGAATTCAAACATTTGTGAAGCCAAAGGAAACAACATTACATTTTGAGCCATCATAGACAGAGACCCAATGCACTCCCCCCATTATCAATATATATATATATAGGGCGTTAACTGATATAAAGGGGGGCAATGTAAGGGGCAGATGTGATTGGATGTGGGATGTGGACAGGGCTGCAATCAGGGGGGTGTAGAAGGTCAGGGGCCCAAAGGCAGAGGGGGCTACAAGATTTGTGGGCCACAAAAGGGGAGTGGGAAGGGTCTTGGTGGATCTCGAGTTGGGTTTGGGCATAATTGGGAAGGGTCTGGGGGGATCATGAGTGGGGTTTGGGCTTAATTGGGAAGGGTCTGGGGGGATCATGAGTGGGGTTTGGGCTTAATTGGGAAGGGTCTAGGGGGATCATGAGTGGGGTTTGGGCATAATTGGGAAGGGTCTGGGTGGATCATGAGTGGGGTTTGGGCATAATTGGGAAGGGTCTGGGTGGATCATGAGTGGGGTTTGGGCATAATTGGGAAGGGTCCCAATTCACTCATGGGTGGATCATGAATGGGGTTTGGGCATAATTGGGAAGGGTCTGGGTCGATCATGAGTGGGGTTTGGGCATAATTGGGAAGGGTCTGGGTGGATCATGAGTGGGGTTTGGGCATAATTGGGAAGTGTCTGGCTAGATCATGAGTGGGGTTTGGGCATAATTGGGAAGGGTCTGGGTGGATCATGAGTGGGGTTTGGGCATAATTGGAAAGGGTCTGGGTGGATCATGAGTGGGGTTTGGGCATAATTGGGAAGGGTCTGGGTGGATCATGAGTGGGGTTTGGGCATAATTGGGAAGTGTCTGGGTTGATCATGAGTTGGGTTTGGGCATAATTGGGAAGGGTCTGGGTGGATCATGAGTGGGGTTTGGGCATAATTGGGAAGTGTCTGGGTGGATCATGAGTGGGGTTTGGGCATAATTGGGAAGGGTCTGGGTGGATCATGAGTGGGGTTTGGGCATAATTGGGAAGTGTCTGGGTTGATCATGAGTTGGGTTTGGGCATAATTGGGAAGGGTCTGGGTGGATCATGAGTGGGGTTTGGGCATAATTGGGAAGGGTCTGGGTGGATCATGAGTGGGGTTTGGGCATAATTGGGAAGGGTCTGGGTGGATCATGAGTGGGGTTTGGGCATAATTGGGGGGGTTTGGGCATAATTGGGTAGGGTCTAGGGGGGATCAGGGATGTGTCCGGGCAAGTAAAGGCATTTTTTCCATCGGTCCCTCCATCCATGGGCCAGTTGACTGGTGGGAAAATGATTGGAGCCCCCCAGGGGTAGAGCTCTGCTACATTAGTTGTATGGAACCCCAAGATTACCGATGGCAGCCCCATTATATTTAATGTTATCTTAGAGGTGAACCACCCCCTTAAGCAGATATGGAATATGGACAATATTGTCTACATTCCCCCCCTCACTCAATGGGGCCGATTCACTAAAGGGCGATAAAACGAGGGCTATTTATAGCATATTATTGCTTCTTTCAAGCGATATATTTTGCCGCCTGCTGTATCAGCGCTCGCTATTACGCACGTAACCATTACTGTTCTGAAAATGCCAATTTCCCTGCAAACTGGCGGCTGCATCACTCAACCTTTTGTGAATCGGCCCCATGAATCTTATTTGTTGGAGAATATTTAAGCTCTTTAAGGACATTATGAATATACTGTGCATGGTTTTATAGCAGTGAACCTGATACTTTAGGGGGTTGGGTGGCTTTTTATCAAGTGAGTAAATACAGAGTTACTCAAAGTAGCTTGAAGTAAAGTTGACCCAGGGGCCAACCAAGGGACCAACCCAGGTTCCAACCAAGGGGCTGACCCAGATTCCAACCAAGGGACTGTCCCAGGGACCAACCCAGGTTCCAACCAAGGGACCGGACCAGATTCCAACCAAGGGACTGTCCCAGGGACCAACCCAGGTTCCAACCAAGGGGCCGACCCAGATTCCAACCAAGGGACCGTCCCAGGGACCAACCAAGGTTCCAACCAAGGGGCCGACCCAGATTCCAACCAAGCGACCGACCCAGGGACCAACCCAGGTTCCAACCAAGGGGCTGACCCAGATTTCAACCAAGGGACTGTCCTAGGGACCAACCCAGGTTCCAACCAAGGGACCGGCCCAGATTCAAACCAAGGGACTGTCCCAGGGACCAACCCAGGTTCCAACCAAGGGGCCGACCCAGATTCCAACCAAGGGACCGTCCCAGGGACCAACCAAGGTTCCAACCAAGGGGCCGACCCAGATTCCAACCAAGCGACCGACCCAGGGACCAACCCAGGTTCCAACCAAGGGGCTGACCCAGATTTCAACCAAGGGACCAACCCAGGGACCAACCCAGGTTCCAACCAAGGGACTAACCCAGGGACCAACCCAGGTTCCAACCAAGGGTCCGACCCAGATTTCAACCAAGGGACTGACCCAGAGACCAACCCAGGTTCCAACCAAGGCACTGACCTAGGGACCAACCCAGGTTCCAACCAAGGGACTGACTTAGGCACTGACCCAGGTTCCAGCCAAGGGACCGACCCAGGTTCCAACCAAGGGACTGACCCAGATTTCAATCAAGGGACTGACCCAGAGACCAACCCAGGTTCCAACCAAGGGACTGACCTAGGGACCAACCCAGGTTCCAACCAAGGGACTGACTTAGGCACTGACCCAGGTTCCAACCAAGGGACTGACCCAGATTTCAATCAAGGGACCGATCCAGGTCCCAACCCAGGTTCCAACTAAGGGACTGACTTAGGCACTGACCCAGGTCCCAACCGAGGGACCGACCCAGGTTCCAACATATATAAATAGTGCTATAGAGATACATATATGCAGACATTGTTTGATACTGATAATAAATGCTGTTATATTCATTCTCTTGCTCTGCCCTTCAGCCCCTGTGCCCGGTTGTACCGAACCCACAACCCCAGTTACCCACACATTCAGCACAAGCCTGGCCCTGTCCCATATGAAAACTGGCACGTATGCCAATGTGGGGTCCAATGTGACTGGCATCAAGCAGAAACCTCATGTAAAAAAATCTAGGATTAGGACTAGGACTACTGTGGCACCAGCAGCTCAGACTGAGACTGGCATTAATGTGGCACCGGCGGCTCAGACTGAGACTGGCATTCCTGTGGCACTGGCAGCTCAGACTGGGACTGGCATTCCTGTGGCACCGGTGGCTCAGACTGGGACTGGCATCCCTTTGGCACCGGCGGCTCAGACTGGGACTGGCATCCCTTTGGCACCGGCGGCTCAGACTGGGACTGGCATTCCTGTGGCACCGTCGGCTCAGACTGAGACTGGCATTCCTGTGGCACCGTCGGCTCAGACTGGGACTGGCATTCCTGTGGCACCGTCGGCTCAGACTGAGACTGGCATTCCTGTGGCACCGGCCGCTCAGACTGGGACTGGCATTCCTGTGGCACCGTCGGCTCAGACTGAGACTGGCATTCCTGTGGCACCGGCCGCTCAGACTGAGACTGGCATTCCTGTGGCACCGGCCGCTCAGACTGGGACTGGCATTCCTGTGGCACCGGCCGCTCAGACTGGGACTGGTGTTCAGGGAGCAACAATGGCTGCGATTGGTCGCCTTGTGGCCAAAAACATTGCAATCCGCGGGATGGCTGCTGCCAAACCCGACACTGGTACCACTGTGGCAACTGCCACAGCAACTGGGTATGATAATGGCACCAAGCAAATAGTAATTACTGGCCGTGGCCCTACTGGTGCCAGTACAAGAGGAACCGATCCGGTTATTAGGGCCCAAAGTGCAGAAGATCAAAATGACATAGAACCTAATGTAGTAACTCCTCCTGGTCTCAACAAGGGAACTGGTGCCAACAATAATTTGGGTGGATCAGGAGAGGGAGGATCTACTACTGTGACAACCCCTACTACCATTGCTACTACTGCTACTACTGCTACTACTGCTACTACTACAATTGCTGCTACCATTTCTACAACTACCATTGCTACTACTGCTGCTACTACTGCTGCTACTACCATTGCTACTACTAAAGCAACAGAAGTCTCAGGTACAAACCTTGTAACCGATACTACAAGTAATGTTACTGGCTGTCTTTTAACCAATATCACTAGCAGCCCAAATAGCAGTAACAATACGACACCTAAAAGCACCGTTAGCCCAGTAACCTATATACTAACTTTGCCAATTACTAGTGTAGTAACCAATGCAACCTATCAATCCATCAACTCCAACAACTCTAATGCAACTTCCACAACAAACAGTCCCATAACAAATACAACCTCTACTACCACTTTGCCAGTGAGCAGAATAATAACCAGTACAGCAACTAATCCTACTAGTATCAACTACAATGCAACTTCACCGAGCAATAGCAGCCTTACAACCTATAGTACAACCTATAGTACAGCCTCACCCACTACCAGTCCCATAACCAGTACCTATATGGCTAATCTGACAAACAACTTTACAAGCACATCAGCCGCAATCCTTACACCTATTAGTATGGGGAACCCAACGATGAATACAACAGCCAAAAAAGCGACCAGACCCCCAGATACCACCATAACGAGAAAAGGCTTGGATGTGAAAAGTACCCCTTCAGGGGCAAGTCGCAGAACAGTGGGTGAGTCAAGACCATCATTTTCTCACTTCTACCCCTCTGTAGTCATCTAGGCCACTAATTACTTTATGTTCATGAAAATAATTGTCAACCTACATAACAAGCTTAAAGGAGCCCCGTGAAGTCCTAAGACTGTCCTATTTACTGCCAATAGATTGGCCACATTAGTGCCACCTAGAACCCTATATTTGTTCTGCAGAAAGCTTTACCTGCCTGAGTAACAGCCCTAGAAGCTCCCTCTGTTTAAGATAGCAGCTGCCATTTTAGCTTGGTCTCTGTAGCTTCCTGCTGCAGCTCTGGCTGCAGGTAGCTCAGATTACACAGCACAGATGGGAGGGAGAGAGAGGAGAGAAGGGAGGTGGAGAGAGGAGAAATGGGAGGGGGAGAGAAGGGAGATGGGAGGGGGAGAGAAGAGATTTGGGAGGGGGAGAGAGGAGAGATGGGAGAGGGAGAGAAGAGATATGGGAGGGGGAGCAGGAGAAGGAAGGGGAAGAGAAGAGAGATGGGAGGGGAAAAAGGAGAGATGGGAGGGGGAGAGAGGGGGGGAGAGAGGAGAGAAGGGAGGGGGAGAGAAGAGAGATGGGAGGGGAGAGAGGAGAGATGGGAGAGGGAGAGAAGAGATATGGGAGGTGGAGCAGGAGAAGGAAGGGGAAGAGAAGAGAGATGGGAGGGGAAAAAAGAGAGATGGGAGGGGGAGAGAGGGGGGGAGAGAGGAGAGAAGGGAGGGGGAGAGAAGAGAGATGGGAGGGGGAGAGAGGAGCAAACTGAGCAGACTTGTGCCTTGTGTATGTTGTATGTAGTATATTGTAAAATCGTCAATTCTTAGCAACTTTTCAACTGGTCTTCATTTTTTATCTTATAGTTTTTAAATTGTTTGCCTTCTTCCAACTCTTTGCAGCTTTCAAATGGGGGTCACTGACCCCGGCCAAACCCTATTGCTCTGTGAGTTACTTTTATCATTTACTTTTATTATTACTTTTCTTTCTATTCAGATCCTCTCATATTCACTTTCCAATCTCTCATTCAAAGCACTGCCTGGTTGCTAGGGTAATTTTGACCTAGCAACCTGCTAAATTACCATAAAAAACACAAATAATAAAAAATGAAGACCAATTGCAAATTGTCTCAGGATATCACTCTCCACATCATACTAAAAGTTAAACTTAACTTTAGTTAAAACACTAACTTAAAGATGGCCGACCACTTTAACATAATCTCACGTCCAATCAGAACCCTATTTAGGGGGTGGGGCCAGAATATATTATTCTCGTTTCTTTTCCCCCCCAGACTCGGCTGTGCTCACTCTCAGGATGAAGAGCTCCGTTCCAGTTGATAAAGACCCTGCAAAGACAATGGACGCCATTATAGAAAAGGTACATTTCTGAATCATGAAGGGGGCGGGTTTTATTGGGAGCTAAATGACCTCATAAATGAATGAAGGCGGGCACAAGAAAAACTGGGCCAATTAACAAAAAAGTGGTGCAATTAAAACAGGTTTATTTTTTATTAAACAACAGAGCACCTCAAACATAAACAGCCTGACGCGTTTCGCCCACCAAAAGCAAATCACAGACCTAATCACAGTTATAAAGTTTGTGCAAATGTTATAGGGTGACCCCCAGAGTTTAGAGCTGAATGTGCCTTTAAATCCTGCGCCGACTGTACCCGCCTAATTGTGTGCCGCCGTCATAGTCTTAAATCTGCCAATATTTCCTGTTCAGCATATGAACAGGAAATATTGGTATTTGGAACCGATGTGCCAGATCTGCCCTATGGGATTTGGAACCGATGTGCCGGAAACCAATGGATCTGTCCTATGGGATTTGGAACCGATGTGCCAGAAACCAATGGATTTGCCCTATGGGATTTGGAACCGATGTGCCGGAAACCAATGGATCTGTCCTATGGGATTTGGAACCGATGTGCCAGAAACCAATGGATCTGTCCTATGGGATTTGGAACCGATGTGCCAGAAACCAATAGATCTGTCCTATGGGATTTGGAACCGATGTGCCGGAAACCAATGGATCTGTCCTATGGGATTTGGAACCGATGTGCCGGAAACCAATGGATCTGTCCTATGGGATTTGGAACCGATGTGCCAGAAAGCAATAGATCTGTCCTATGGGATTTGGAACCGATGTGCCAGAAACCAATGGATCTGCCCTATGGTATTTGGAACCGATGTGCCAGAAACCAATAGATCTGTCCTATGGGATTTGGAACCGATGTGCCAGAAACCAATGGATCTGCCCTATGGTATTTGGAACCGATGTGCCAGAAACCAATGGATCTGCCCTATGGGATTTGGAACCGATGTGCCAGAAACCAATAGATCTGCCCTATTGTATTTGGAACCGATGTGCCAGAAACCAATAGATCTGCCCTATGGGATTTGGAACCGATGTGCCAGAAACCAATGGATTTGCCCTATGGGATTTGGAACCGATGTGCCAGAAACCAATAGATCTGCCCTATGGGATTTGGAACCGATGTGCCAGAAACCAATGGATCTGCCCTATGGGATTTGGAACCGATGTGCCAGAAACCAATGGATCTGCCCTATGGGATTTGGAACCGATGTGCCAGAAACCAATGGATCTGTCCTATTGTATTTGGAACCGATGTGCCAGAAACCAATGGATCTGTCCTATGGGATTTGGAACCGATGTGCCGGAAACCAATGGATCTGTCCTATGGGATTTGGAACCGATGTGCCAGAAACCAATGGATCTGCCCTATGGGATTTGGAACCGATGTGCCAGAAACCAATGGATCTGCCCTATGGGATTTGGAACCGATGTGCCAGAAACCAATGGATCTGTCCTATTGTATTTGGAACCGATGTGCCAGAAACCAATGGATCTGTCCTATGGGATTTGGAACCGATGTGCCGGAAACCAATGGATCTGTCCTATGGGATTTGGAACCGATGTGCCAGAAACCAATGGATCTGTCCTATTGTATTTGGAACCGATGTGCCAGAAACCAATGGATCTGTCCTATGGGATTTGGAACCGATGTGCCAGAAAGCAATAGATCTGTCCTATGGGATTTGGAACCGATGTGCCAGAAAGCAATAGATCTGTCCTATGGGATTTGGAACCGATGTGCCAGAAACCAATGGATCTGTCCTATGGGATTTGGAACCGATGTGCCGGAAACCAATGGATCTGTCCTATGGGATTTGGAACCGATGTGCCAGAAACCAATGGATCTGTCCTATTGTATTTGGAACCGATGTGCCAGAAACCAATGGATCTGTCCTATGGGATTTGGAACCGATGTGCCGGAAACCAATGGATCTGCCCTATGGGATTTGGAACCGATGTGCCAGAAAGCAATAGATCAGTCCTATGGGATTTGGAACCGATGTGCCAGAAACCAATGGATTTGCCCTATGGGATTTGGAACCGATATGCCGGAAACCAATGGATCTGCCCTATGGGATTTGGAACCGATGTGCCGGAAACCAATGGATCTGCCCTATGGGATTTGGAACCGATGTGCCAGAAAGCAATAGATCAGTCCTATGGGATTTGGAACCGATGTGCCAGAAACCAATGGATTTGCCCTATGGGATTTGGAACCGATGTGCCGGAAACCAATGGATCTGTCCTATGGGATTTGGAACCGATGTGCCAGAAACCAATGGATCTGCCCTATGGGATTTGGAACCGATGTGCCAGAAACCAATGGATCTGTCCTATGGGATTTGGAACCGATGTGCCAGAAACCAATGGATCTGTCCTATGGGATTTGGAACCGATGTGCCAGAAACCAATGGATCTGCCCTATGGGATTTGGAACCGATGTGCCAGAAACCAATGGAAAAGGTGTCAGGTTGGTATTAAAGAAAGAACCTCCATTGGCTAAAGGGCATTCTGACATTGTCTGTCGCCACATTGTTTACTTCCCCTTGAAAACAGAGAAACACTCATTTAACAACAACATTCTGAGCTTGATAGGCTGCAGGGGGGGGGGGGGGGGGTTATATACGCAGATGGGTTACTGGCCCCCCATGTTCAGGCTGGACTCTTGGCTAAAATGTACCTGTTTTTTATTATAGATTTTTTATTGAACTTTCCAAAATGGGGTAGGGGGGAGGGTACAGAAGAGAATGGGAGGAGTGAAGGTAGGAGGAGCCAATTATACACAGCACCAAATAATGCTTGCAAGGATAAATGGGCCGTTACATCTTCACTGCCATGGGGGGGGGGGGCAGCAGAATATTTTTTAAAGGGGTGGGGCCATTAAACAAAGGCATCCTGTTCTCCCAGCCCCAGCCCACTAGGGGTTAAAGTGAAGGCCTGAGAGATGATCTGTGGGAAATGGGAGAATGTGGTTTAAACACTGGATAAATATATTGGGGGTCATTTATCAACACCGGGCAAATTTGCCCGAGGGCAGTAACCCATGGCAACCAATGAAATAGTTGCATTCATTGTTCTACTTGCATCTGGTTAAAAAAATGAAATCACTGATTGGTTGCTATGGGTTACTGCCCATGGGCAAATTTACACTCTCCCCTCATTCTCTGTTGCCATGGCAACCCCCCTTCTTGCTCCCTAAGGCTCCCACTTTCATCAAGACCCCCCCCTTTCGTTCATAACAGCCCCAAACTCCGCCTCCATTCTGAAACCCTATTCATCACTGCCCCATAGGGACGAGGGAGGGATTCTTACTACTCCTGCACTCTGTGCCCCCACCCCACGTACTGCCAGGAACCTACATGCCCCTTGCCACCCATACTTGCCCCCCAAACTTGCCCCCCAGGTTCCTTTATGGGCAGCGCCCTTTGACTTCACACCTTGGTTTGTTTCTGTTTGTTTATAAATTTGTTCCCTCGCCCCAAAGAGCTTCGGAATATTTGGTCACAATAAGGTGACTCAGGTACTAACCCCCCCCACCCCCCCAGATCATTGGCCGCCCAAACATAACAAGCAGTAAGTCCAGCACAATGGGCAATATGAGCCTCTCAGCTGGACAGGGACCGGCGGCACTTTCTATACAAGAGACGCACATAGTTTAAGCCTCCACATTCTGAGCCAATCAGGCGTGACCTTGTTTGCTGAATGGGGCTGTAACCGCACACCCAGCCCCAACAAATGTCTCACTCTGATCCCTTCCCCTTTATTCTCTCAGATTACTTTACATAATAAGTAATATTTCTAGAAGGTCCCAGCTGAGGTTTCTGAGCTTGTGTAACCAGACCCCTCCTTTATGTACTAAAACTGCAAAACCTGTTTTATTCTCTGACGCCTCAAATTCTTTCTTCTTCTTCTTCTCATTGTGATTATTGGGTTAGTAGTATTAGTTCCGTGCAGCTTCTGTGTCCAAATGGCTGTAGTTTGGCTTTCCCTGGCATTGCTGAGCATTCTTACCAACATCTCCTGGTCAGTAATCGCTAGTTTAGTGCATTTCTGCTCTTCAAAGAATGAAATAAAGACATTTGTTTCTCTGATGCTACAATACTGACACCCGGTGGTCACAAAGCATATTACAAGGCTCTTACTGTTTCAGTTTTCTACAGGATTTTTTTAAACCCTCAACCTGTGCTGTGTGACTTATTATTGATTATTATTGATTCTTTCCTATTTTTCTCTCCTAGACCTGTTCCATATTCAGTCAGAAGTTCGCCATTAAAGCCGTTACCCTGACATTTGGAGGCAACACAAAATCGGTTTCCTGCTCGTCTGTCTCATTCAGCCAATAGCGAGGGGGCAGAATACGGGCGGTTATACCGATGCTGGAAGAATACACTGGGCGTTTTCCAAATCAGGATCAGAGAAATCAACCCCCATTATAAACTGCCACTATTAAAGGGGTGGTTAAACTTTAAGTTAACTTAACCAACCCACGTATATAGGGACAGAGAAAAGGGAATCATTTAACCATTAAATAAACCCAATAGGGCTGTTCTGCCCCAATAAGGGGTAATTATATCTTAGTTGGGATCAAGTACAGGTATTGTTTTATTATTACAGAGAAAAGGGAATCATTTAACCATTAAATAAACCCAATAGGGCTGTTCTGCCCCAATAAGGGGTAATTATATCTTAGTTGGGATCAAGTACAGGTACTGTTTTATTATTACAGAGAAAAGGGAATCATTTAACCATGAAATAAACCCAATAGGGCTGTTCTGCCCCAATAAGGGGTAATTATATCTTAGTTGGGATCAAGTACAGGTACTGTTTTATTATTACAGAGAAAAGGGAATCATTTAACCATTAAATAAACCCAATAGGGCTGTTCTGCCCCCAATAAGGGGTAATTATATCTTAGTTGGGATCAAGTACAGGTACTGTTTTATTATTACAGAGAAAAGGGAATCATTTAACCATTAAATAAACCCAATAGGGCTGTTCTGCCCCAATAAGGGGTAATTATATCTTAGTTGGGATCAAGTACAGGTACTGTTTTATTATTACAGAGAAAAGGGAATCATTTAACCATTAAATAAACCCAATAGGGCTGTTCTGCCCCAATAAGGGGTAATTATATCTTAGTTGGGATCAAGTACAGGTACTGTTTTATTATTACAGAGAAAAGGGAATCATTTAACCATTAAATAAACCCAATAGGGCTGTTCTGTACTCTTTGCAGCTTTCAAATGGGGGTCACTGACCCCGGCAGCAAAACCCTATTGCTCTGTGAGGCTCCAGATTTATTGTTATTGTTACTTTTTATTCCTTATCTTTCTATTCAGGCCTTTATAGGGAAAGGCTGGCCCAGTTGGGATTGGTTACACTGGGGAAGGGGCAGTTAAGGGGGGGGTCACTATATATAAATATATAAGGGGGGGGCAGTAATGAAATAGAGAAAGTACAGAGAAGAGCGACTAAGCTGATAAAGGGAATGGGCTCAGTTATGGGGAAAGGCTGGCCCAGTTGGGATTGGTTACACTGGGGAAGGGGCAGTTAAGGGGGGGTCACTATATATAAATATATAAGGGGGGGGCAGTAATGAAATAGAGAAAGTACAGAGAAGAGCGACTAAGCTGATAAAGGGAATGGGCTCAGTTATGGGGAAAGGCTGGCCCAGTTGGGATTGGTTACACTGGGGAAGGGGCAGTTAAGGGGGGGTCACTATATATAAATATATAAGGGGGGGCAGTAATGAAATAGAGAAAGTACAGAGAAGAGCGACTAAGCTGATAAAGGGAATGGGCTCAGTTATGGGGAAAGGCTGGCCCAGTTGGGATTGGTTACACTGGGGAAGGGGCAGTTAAGGGGGGGGGGTCACTATATATAAATATATAAGGAGAATTTAACCCTGTGTAGCTAATTGTTAGCTGAGACAGGGAGACAGGAACATTCTGACTAAATTCTGTTCAACTGAAACAGCAGAAATCGACCTTTCCACCAATCTCAGGCATTTTTGCCTTTGGCCTGTAGGTGGCGCTGTTGCCCCACAGATTACAGGTTATCAGCAGCCGGCGCTTCCATCCTCCCCATTAAACTGTTTATCTAAAATCCGCTCCCCTCCAAAGGCTCTGAAATGTATTTGCCATTCTGTTTGTCTCTCTGCTAATTGCAGCACATTCTCCCCTGTATTACACGGTGTGGGGGCTGCGCTGCGGCTGCTGCGGTCCCAGATTCACTTCTCTATTTCCCCCACAGCAAAGGGGAAAATGTGAGACCACAATGAGCCTGTTCCCTTGTCTGTGGCATCTGGGATTCCTTTGGGCTGCAGAACCAGTCAGTGACATATGGCAAACTTAGGGGGCTGTTCCTGCTGAATTGTGCTTAGTACAGGGGAATCCCTATGTGCCATAGTTTTATGGTATCTCTCTGTACAGGCTATGAGCAAACTTAGGGGGCTGTTCCTGCTGAATTGTGCTTAGTACAGGGGAATCCCTATGTGCCATAGTTTTATGGTATCTCTCTGTACAGGCTATGAGCAAACTTAGGGGGCTGTTCCTGCTGAATTGTGCTTAGTACAGGGGAATCCCTATGTGCCATAGTTTTATGGTATCTCTCTGTACAGGCTATGAGCAAACTTAGGGGGCTGTTCCTGCTGAATTGTGCTTAGTACAGGGGAATCCCTATGTGCCATAGTTTTATGGTATCTCTCTGTACAGGCAATGAGCAAACTTAGGGGGCTGTTCCTGCTGAATTGTGCTTAGTACAGGGGAATCCCTATGTGCCATAGTTTTATGGTATCTCTCTGTACAGGCTATGGGGTGGGGCATCCCCTGATGGGATTATAGAGGGGAGGTGCTAATAGATGGGTGTGGCAGGCAGAGGCCCAATGGTGTGGGATGTGCACAATCAGATGCTGGTGCCTCTGGGTAATGGGGTGGAGCTTTATGAATTTCCTCTCAGCTGGCAACAAAACCGATCTGTCGGCTGATGATCTTCGCTGAAAAATTCACAAATTGGTGAAAATCATATTAAAACATAATAAAGTCAATGGACAAGTTTTCTGGTGACTTTTTTCACCAAGTGGAACCGGTGGGTATTTTTCTGGGGCAAAAACTGGTGAAAAATGTTACTAAATATCGACACTTATTGATCAAAGCCCATTATTTCCGTCACCCGATTGTCTTTGATATTTGCCTATATATTGATTTTGTGTTTACTACCAATTGTTTGAACTGTTGTTCTTACCATCAATGAACTGTTATACCATCAATGAACTGTTATACCTTCAATGAACTGTTATACCTTCAATGAACTGTTATACCTTCAATGAACTGTTATACCTTCAATGAACTGTTATACCATCAATGAACTGTTATACCTTCAATGAACTGTTATACCTTCAATGAACTGTTATACCATCAATGAACTGTTATACCTTCAATGAACTGTTATACCTTCAATGAACTGTTATACCTTCAATGAACTGTTATACCTTCAATGAACTGTTATACCTTCAATGAACTGTTATACCTTCAATGAACTGTTATACCATCAATGAACTGTTATACCATCAATGAACTGTTATACCTTCAATGAACTGTTATACCATCAATGAACTGTTATACCATCAATGAACTGTTATACCATCGATGAACTGTTATACCTTCAATGAACTGTTATACCTTCAATGAACTGTTATACCATCAATGAACTGTTATGCCTTCAATGAACTGTTATACCATCAATGCAATGTTATACCTTCAAAGAACTGTTATAAATTAATTGTTGTGATCATCCAGGTATGAACTGAACCCCCGCCCCCTGCCCCCCCCCCCCCCCCCCCCCCCGATTGCGGCACAGAGGCACATTTGCAGATTTATTTGCTTCCCAAACAAGCTCGGCTGTTGGTTATGTCTCTGTAACTGGAAAACTGCTTCTTATTATTAAAGGAAAAGGAAGAAAAGGATTTACTTTCATCTCGAATGACCTCATTTTGCTCTCGTCTGACCTTAATTTTCTCTCTCAGCTTTATTTTCCCTTTAAGTCTAAAGCTCAGTCTGAGGGATTTGCCTTTTGGTTTCTCACTTCCAACAACACAGAACTATCTTAGATACAGAATTTATTCCTCTAGTACAATATATACGGTATATACACTCACCCCCGGTCTGGCCCCTCCTACACTCACTCACCCCAGTCTGGCCCTCCTACACTCACTCTCGCTCCCAGTCTTTGGCCCCTCCTAACCTACATCCTCAGCGCCGCAGTCTTGGCCCAGTTCCTACAACTCAGCTCCACCCCCAGTCTGGCCGGTCCTTACAGCCTCGAGCTCACCCCCAGGTCTGGCCTTTCCGTCACCACTTCACTCCACCCCCGATGTCTGGCCAAGTCTTACACTCCACTCAACCCCCAGTTCTGGCCAGTTCCGTGACCACTCACTCACCCCCAGTCTGTGCCAGTCCTTACACTCACTGGCACCCCAGTCTGCCAGTTCCTAACTCACTCACCCGAAGTCTGGCCTGTCCGTAAACACATCACTCAACCCCCAAGATCTGGCCTGTCCTAACCACTCCACTCACCCCCGGTTCTTGCTCTAGTCCTTACACTCACTCACCCCCTAAGTCTGGCCAGCTGTGCCTTTTACACTTCACTCAACCCCAGTCTCTGGCCAGTCCTATACTCATCTTCACTCCCCCAGTCTGGGCCAGATGCCTACACTCAACTCACCGCCCAGTCTGGCACTGTCCTAGCGCACGTCACGTCACCACCCAGTCTGGCATCTTGCTCCTACACTCAACTCACCTTCCGGTAACTGGCCGAATCCGTACACTCACTCACCCCCAGTCTGGCCAGTCCTACACTCACTCGACCCCAGCTGGGCCAGTCCTACACTCACTCACCCCCAGTCTGGGCCAGTCCTACACATCACATTCACCCCCAGTCTGGCCTGTCCTACACTCACTCACCCAACCAGGTCTGTGGCCAGTCCTACACTCACTTCAACCCCCAGGGCTGGCCAGTCCGCTACAACTCACACAATAACATCCGCGCCAGTCTTGGCCATGTCTTTTACACTCACTCACCCCCGGTCTGGTTTATTTTCCTACACTCACTCCACCCCCGGTCTGGCTATGTCCAACTCACTACACCCCAGGTCTGTTCCTAACATTCACTCACTCCCCGGTCTGGCCTGTCCTACAACTCACTTCACCCCGGTCTGGCCTGCCTCCTACACTCACATCACCCCCGTCTGTCCATACGACTCACCACCCCGGTAACTGGCCTGTCCTACACTACTCCACCCCCGGTCTGGCCTGTCCTACAGCTCACTCACGCCCGGTCTGGCCTGTCCCTACACTCACTCACCCCCTTTGTTACTTGGCCTGTCTACACTCACTGACCCCCGTTCTGTCCAATATAACAGCTACACTCACCCCGGGTCTAGGCCTGTCCAAGTTGAACACTCCATCAGCGCCCCGGTACTGGCCAATGGCCTAACACTCACTCACCCTCCGGTCTGGCCAGTTTCCTTACACTCACCTTCACCCCCCTGGTGTCATAAGGCCAGTCCTACACTTACTCCCACCCCCGAGTCGGCCTAGTAGCTTACACGTCGAGCTTCAACCAACCCCAAGTGTTCTGGCCTGTTCCTTTATCTACTTCACTCACCCCCGGTTCTTGGCCAAAATCGAAACTCACATTCACCCCCGGTTCTGGCCAATCCTAATACTGGGGGGGGGGGCGTGCAATGAGGCCTTGATGGACCACAAAGACCACTGTTTATGATAAGGCGTATGTATTCACATAACAACATGGAGGACAGTTTGACAGTCAGCAATAACTGAGGGTTAATTTTCATGCTTGGAGCGTCAAAAACATTACTTCTTTAGTTTGAATGTTGGATGATTCTGTAAATGCGGTAAGCACAATACAAAGATTTGGATAGCTTTTTAAACGTGGTAAATTCGAAGCATTTCATTTTATAATTGTATTATGTGAATTTTCATATTTTGCAGTTTTCGAATGTTTGGTCATCATTCCAAAGTTGTTGTGGTATGATTAAAAAGCGAGAGGCTGTAACGACACATATAATATAGGTATTTTCCAATAATTTATAATCTCTGTCGTTTGTAATGATGATATAAAACCTATGAATATTGGTGTGTCTGTATAAAGGTATGTCCGGCAGGCAGTAAATTAAATAATCTAGAAGAGAGTGTTTCAGGTAGTCTGCATTTAACGGAGGGGTAAGTGGCCATGGGGATAGGATGTGGGGGAGGCACATGGTGGGGTGGGGGGTGGGGCACTGGAGGCTGCATGGATAGTTCAAATCGTATGGTAAAGCGGTGTATAAAGGTTGCTAGTTGTAAAGTGTGATTCGGGATTAGAAGTAACAACAATCTGTCATGGCCATCCGGGGGAGGTTCTTGCAGTGGAGGCACGGACGTGAAGGGCTATGGAAATAAGGCGGTCTGGGAGAGAGGAAGATGGAAATGCGGAATGTTCAACGTAAATCATGGTTCTTTTGCTTAATGATTCGGGTATCCAGAGTTCAATTTTGTTCCCTTGTGAGCAGAGAAAGAAGCGGAGGGTGAAGGTACAGGTGGGAAAGGCGGTCACAATTATGTGAGCAGAGAGGATTATGAGGATGGGGAGCTAGCGTGGGTTGGCAACTAATGTGGAGCAGAGAGGGGAGGGGGGCCAGGGGGGGCACTATGTGAGCAGATTTGGGTAGAGGGGGGAGTCGCGCGGGCATCGTGGGATGATGGCAGAGTAGGGAAAGGGTGGGGCGGCGGAGGCACATTAGTTCGAGCGATGACTAATAAATGCACGCGGGGAGGGTTGGGTTGTCAAAGTGAAAAATGAATACACATATTGGTAACTACAAGTTTAAAGTTAATAAACAGTGCCTGTCGCACATAGGAACGATCTTACAAGCATTCAGGCGGTTATGCTATTTGATTCCTTAACCAATAAAAATGGTGTTCCACCCATCTACACTCCTTGTTAAATTCACCATGCATTCTAGGTTCTTGTCTGTTGATCTGTCTCTCTTATATATAATATTTCTATTGCATTCTTTTGTAGTGAATGGACGGAGCTGAGATTTTTGTCGGAAAAAATGCTGCTTTCTTGCGGAGCTTGGCAATTTTTCTCCCATATATTTTCATTGCATCTGTACTCAAGTTCCAATCCTATGAACCCGAGGAAGCTTTATAGACATGTGCTCTCGTAAGTGGTGCCACCACCATAATTCTATATGACTCTTACAATTATACCAAGAGTAGCATTTTCGCCTTTGGTTATTTTGCTATTCATTTTAAAACTTAAAGACTTTTCCCCCAAAGAATGAGGGTGTACCGGTTCTCCAATACAGCTGATATGTGACCTGCTTCATCTAAATAACCCATGTTATAAAATGTATTTATTAGCGGTATTGTGCCATTCTGATTCTAAATGAAAACTGCCATTTATTACTAGCGCGCTCTGCTTGGAACACTGTGCCACAAAACAGACCAAGAATAAACATTTAGTCATATCACAGTGATTTACAAACCCAAGCTCTGTCTCTTGGCTCCCACACTACTTCCTCGTTACAGTGAGCGCATTCTTGTCAGGTGCGTCTCGAGGGCACCAGCCCATTCACTAATGTTGAAATATGTAAAAGGGCATATTTACTGATAGTATATATTCAGTTGGAATAGATTCTTAGAGTGCAGCTTAATAGAATATAATAAAATATAAATTTCGGTTGGTTAAATATTCTTTCTGGGGGCTATTTCATTTAAGAGGCAAAATTAAGAGAAGATTGCCATTATTGGGCTTCTCTTGATTCAGTTTGTTGAACTAGAATTTTCAAAATAGGGGCAAAAGGACAAACATAATTCTAAAAGCGCAATGTACACACTCTGCTATTTACCCAAGCTTCCCTATAGCAGGTAAGGTTCCACCCAAGGAGGTGTCAAGGGTTAAGCTTCCTCTTAGGGTTTCTGCCATGCATAGTTTTGTTAAATGGGATTTACTTTGGACAAGGTAATCATATTAGGCCACCATGTGAGCAGACCAGGGGCACGGATTATATTTTATATATATGGGAGGCTGAGTATAGACATATGGTTTGGTATGAAACAACTATGAAGACAATTTTAGTGCTGAGTAATCCTAGAAAATCAACCCATATTTACATACCCACATACCGACCCGAATACACACGCGGCCAAACACGGGGGCCAGGCGAGCCAGGGCGGACCACGTGAGTCAGAGAGCGGCCACGTGGCCAGGGTTATCGGCCAATTACCACAGGTCAAGAGAGGGAGTGTCCAACATAGTCCGCAGGGCAGCGTGGTACAGTGGCAAATCAGCCAGAGTACAAACGTAGCGGAGATCATAAAGAAACAGCAAAGAAAACTGTCACCACAGTGCAATGTGGCGACTCGATTTAATATGTCCACAAGCGGCATGTGACGGCTACCAAAAAACACGCCAATGTGAGCAGTACTACGAACACTCGGAGCGCGCGAGCATTTTCGCGGTAGCGGCGCTTTTAACGCGCGGCGCCTATTTAACGTCCGCCAGCTCGCCTGACCTTTCAAACGTGCTGGCGCGACTTGCGCGGCTGCCTTCAAGGTCCAGGTCGCTAATACACTACCTGGACTTACTCACTGCTACTCATTATACCCAAATACCAATTAATTTGAGAACATAGTTCTGCGTCGAGAAAACCAGAGGATTTTACTTGGGAATGCATTAAACAGCCCAGTATCCCACGGGGTTTCAAAAGGAGCGAGCAGAAATGGTGAATGTCAGTACACGATGGTTCCCTACAGACTGCAGGATGCGCACCGCACTAATAAGAGCCTTCAGCGTGCTCTCGTTCTGTAGTCACTGCATTCTCAGAGCCACTAAATTCTTGGATGCAAACCATATACGCAGCCGCGCACCCCATGAAAAAGAGAAGGATGCTTAAACCTGTGATTTCCAAGCGCTCCAAACTACTTGATTATTGTGCATAGTTCTCAGTTGTTCATGCACAAAATAGAATACAGGATGTCATGTAAACTTGGTTTATTATTTGTGGGGAAATTAAGGAATGCTTTTGCTAAAAGGATTTACTCTTCATGTTATGTAAATGCAGGGATGAAACTGAAGTGAATCCAATTACACTAATAATCTGAAAAGTAACTGACACATTGCACGGGACCCCATAACACAAAACAATACAAAACCAGAGAGGAATGTGGTAATATTGGCAAAAAAGCTGTGTACCAGTGGGTCTGCTTCGGTTCGGGACTGAAGCTGCCAAGCATGAGATATGTGGAGGAATTAATCTTAGCATTCAAACTAGTTATGGGAATTGGGAAAATGAGCCTAGAGAATGTGACATTACACAGGATCAAAGACTTCAACGCGTATCTAACCAAACCTAACGACAGATGCCTCTGAATTAATAACGGACTATTCTGTTGTTGATGAGGTTAAGCTAATCTAGAAGGAATAGGAATGAAGCACCCCCTATGTCACTAGTTGGATGGTGGCTGGATACAGTATGGAGGTTCAAGAAGGATGAGAAATTATCGACCCGTTAGCCATGCCTCTGGCCAGTGGTCTTTCCTGGTCCCAGAAACAACTAGTTCCCACCACTTGTATTGCAATAATTTAGTTGAATATCTCTTTGAAAGAGTAACCAGGAACGTATAATCTATACATTGGCAACTATTGGTACTTTTAGCCGCACCATGAAGGCCGCCACGGGTATTGAGAATAAAGCATTTTCTCTACAATGGAGATGGGCAGCACCAGTAAGGGGTAAAACAGGTAGTAGGCAAAGATTTCCAGTGAAACACAAACATTGCTTGACTAACTAGCTATGGGGCTACATTCTTCCATTTACTGATTCGGAGGTTAACCAAAACTTCGCGTTTGATTCATCCAGGTTGATTTATGAATGATACCACTTTGGTGCGAAAGCATCGCTTTTCAGCACCAATAATGTTACAGTCCTCACTTTAATTATTGGAAAGGTGACATTGGCTGTCTTCTTGGAACCTAGCTTTTCTTCTCATCAAGTATGTTCCCTGATCCTGTGTCTGTTCCCTTTGCAGAGATAGGTGTCAGACAAGCTTTAAGGGTGTTGTTGCCCATGCTTTTCTCTGCACTTACTGGACACAGTTCTTAGACTTCGATCACGGATTAGATATAAAGCGCTAAAGGGCAGGACATGCTTTCTGCTGCTTGTACTCATTACTCAACATGGACTTATATTTTGATAGCTTTTAGTCCACACGATTGGTTCACCCTGTGTGTTTTTTTGTGTGGTGCATACATTTTGTGAGCGATCACGTGCATTTGAATGTTTTAGCAGAGACAATCCTCAGTCACTGTTTGGGCAGGGTCATGTGCATTGTGTAGACCAGACCGACACCATCATGTGTAGGACAGACAACTCAACACCATGTTTAGTTGCAATAAAATATAAGAACAGGGGGTGATCACTGCTATCTGCTTTGATGGGCCACTGTAAATAGGCGTAATATTCCAATCTACTCATCTGGTGATTGTGATACTGGGAGTGTTCAGTTTCCCAAAATGCTGGAGAGCTTGAAACTTGTAATGCTTTTGTTAGTGTGTTATATCTTTTCTAGCCTATGACCAGCAAAAGTTTGCACCTGAAGCACCCCTGCAAAATCTTAAAATTTCCGCCATGCACGACCCTCCTTTTCGACCTAGTTCGGATTAGGACTCTTAGCTGACATTTCTGCGAATTAGATGGCGGAGATAGCTGACCTGCAAATTATAAATGAAGATATGGCTGCGGTTAAAACATCTTCACTCTTGAGAGTCATAACGAGAGATCCAGTGTGGTAAACAAAAAAGCCCTAATTTTACCATACAATGTTACAAATAAGCTATAAAACTTACAGGCATTCTTCCGTTCATCCGTTCCCAGCAGATGACGGCTTCGTGTTTCCTGGTTGCTGAAGTGGGTTTAATGATGGATATTTACGTTTGGGACCGTCTCGATCTGGCAGACCTCCCTCTTTTTTTTGCTCTCCCACCTTGGAATTGACACACCAGAGGGCTCCAGCGTGTATCATCTCAAATATTCTTTAACGACTCCGGGTTGGGAAAAAAGATATACCGCACCACATCCCCCGCATCCCACCCAATATAACTGGTAGCTTCGGCCTATCTGACTGTTACTAATTTGTACAAACCTTATCTGAAGACTGCGCCTCCTCTAGTCTGGCATACCTGCTCGTAAACACTAGGGGGGCAGAGAGGGGAGGGGGGCAGGGGGGACACCATGTGAGTCAGAAGAGGAGGGGGGCACAGGGGGACGGCACCATGTCGCGTAGGAGGGGGCAGGGGGGCACCATGTAAAGCAGAGAGGAGGGGCCACGGGGGGATCACCATGTTGTAGACAGACGGAGGGTGAGGGGGCTAGGGGGGAGGCGACCCAGCTGTCACGGAGGGGGGGCAGGGGCGGGGCACCATGCTAAGCAGAGAGGGGAGGGGGCAGGGGGGACCACCATGTGCAGCAGAGAGAGGAGGGGGCAGGGGGGGTCAACCATGTGAAGCCAGGGAGAGGGGGAGGGGGGGCACCATCGTTGAGCAGAGAGGGAGGGCGATCTAGGGCTAGGGGTAACATCGCAGGCACCATGTGACGAGAGAGACTCGGGGTAAGGGTGAGCGATGGCTCATGTGTAGCATGAGAGGGGAGGGAGAGGTGGGGGCAAGGGGACGGCACCATTGTGAGTCAGAGAGGGAGGCGGGGGAGCAGGGGGCGCACCATGTAGCAAGATGATAGACTGACCGAGACCGGATGCGGCGCGAGCAGGGTGACGGCACCATGTGAGTTAGCAAGAGAGGAGGCGGTGGCAGTGGGATAGGCCACCATGTTCACGCAGTGCAGGCGGCGGCGGCAGGGTAGGTGACCGTTTGTATGCAGCACGAGGAGGGGGGCAAGGAGAGACTCGCACCACGTGTGCACTAAGCAGAGCAGGGGGAGGCGCGGGGTGCAGAGTGTGGACCGACAACTGGCACCAGTCGTGTCAGCACCAGAGCGTTGGGGAGGGGGCGGCAGGCGGCTGCACCATGTAGCAGATGAAGGGAGGGGGGGGCACGCAGGCCGACGGATTCACTCCATCGGTGAGCTAGAGAGGAGGAGGGTGGCAGGGGGACCACCATGTCAGGCAGAGATCGGGGATGGGGGGGCCAAAATGGGGGGGGGGGGGGCACATGTAAGGCAGAAGAGAGGAGGTGGGGCAGGGGGCACCATGTGAGCAGAGAGGGTGAGCGGGAGGCAGGGGGCGGGCACCATTGGTGAGCAGAGAGGGGAGGGGGGCGCGGGGCACCCTGTGAGCAGAGAGGGAGGGGAGGGCAGGGGTCACCCTGTGAGCAGAGAGGGAGGGATCGGCACCATGTGAGCAGAGGAGGGGAGGGGGGGCACCATGAGCAGAGAGGGGAGGGGGGGCAGGGGGGCACCCTGTGAGCAGAGAGGGAGGGGAGGCAGGTGCAGGCAGAGAGGGGAGGGTCAGGGCACCATGTCGAGCAGAGAGGGGAGGGGGGCAGGGGGGCACCCTGTGAGCAGAGAGGGGAGGGGGGGCACCATGTGAGCAGAGAGGGGAGGGGGGGCAGGGGGGCACCATGTGAGCAGAGAGGGGAGGGGGGGCAGGGGGGGCACCATGTGAGCAGAGAGGGGAGGGGGCAGGGGGGGCACCATGTAAGCATGTAAGTAAATGTTTCCTATTTAGGATTACCCAATGGCACATACCGCTAAAAGAGTATAAAAAGTTTATATACAATATGATTAGTGATGAGCGAATCTGTCCCGTTTCACCGAAAAATTTGCAAAACAGCAGGAAAACTCATGAAACGGTGAAAAATCCGTGTAACAAATCTTTTGTCCTGTGTGTCTTTTTTTGCCATGCCCATTTTGACGTGATCACGCCTATTTATGTTGCAACCACGCCTATTTTAACATGACCACGCCTACTTTAACGTGACCATGCCTATTTCTGTCACAACCGCGCCCATTTTGGTGTGACCATGCCTATTTCAGTTGCAACCACGCCTATTTTAAGGTGACCACGCCTATTCCTGTTGCGACCACGCCAATTTTGACTCGACTGCAACTTTTTTTTTTGGCTCCAAATTTTTGGGGAAGTTTCACTTATGGTGAAATGCGGAAATTTGCTGCAAATTCATACCTGGCAAAAAAATTCACTCATCAATAACTACGATTTTTATAGAGGCCCAGATTATTTAGGGGTATAGTTTCCCGTACACCTCTTCCCCCACCCCCCCCGCATCAAAAAGGCACCAAGGACTCTGTACCAATGCCAGGCGCAAGTGCCCTATGTACCGTATGGGAATATATGAGCCCTAGTATGTGGTTTGGTCACTATTAAACCAATTCTGGGATTATCCGGGATACCGAGGCTGCTTAACCAGATTACTAGTAAAAAACATTCCACATAACGACGCCGCTCCGCCAGAATAGAGGCTCCATCTGCTGAAGCAGTGGGGGCTTTGCTTCCTTCGACTCCTTTCTACAAACCATTAGGCAGGCTTGATAAATGTTCAGCTGGTCCCGAATGCGAGCGCCGTTCCTCCTGCGCCTCCGACGTGCAAGAAGTCTGCCAAGTCCCCGCGCGTTTGGAAGCAAACGAGGCCTCCTCCAAGCTGGAAGTCGCATCGGGTCTAATCAAATCCTCCCATCCGTAATGGTCTAATCATGTCAGCAAATGGGATGAGGAAGAGCGCGAGGAGGCCGCTTTGCCGCGGGGCCATTAACGAGGAGCCGGCAGGAAGTGATATATTTATATTTATATATTTATATTCGGCCCAGGAACGTAAACACGTTAGACCTGATCTATCACTAAAGGAATGCGGTTGTTTTTTCCCTTTCAGCTCATCTCTCTGGCTTTCCTTCGGCATTTACAGCAGCAGAAGAAGAAGATATTCTATCTGCCGCCCTTGGCATTCTATTATTCCATTATTCCGGCACATAGTCATTATATCCCCCCCCCCGGGAGGCAACTCGGATATTTTAATGTCACTGGATTCACCCAGATGTCAACTAAAGGGGCGATAGCGGTGGGATAAGGACTACAAGGAGCTGAAATCATTACTATTAGTGATAGGAGGGCAAAAAGAATAAACTAGGGGGTAGATACCTGCCCTCCTACTGCCCCTGGTCACCCAGGGGCAGTTAAGTCCATTAGTCCATTAATTTGTTATTTATTATTCTCCTTTATTTATATTACAACACCATATTCCACCATACATCATTCAGCCCCTGCCTCGGGGAGATTCCAACCTTTGGTGTCATAAATTATGGTGGAGCCAATTTGTCTTGCTGTATATTTTTAGAACGTGAGAGGAAACCGGAGTACGGAAAGGAATCCCACTCGATCAGTCTCCTTTCTGGTAAGGCTCTAGGTGGTATCAAACCTCAAACCTAGAACCCCAGTAACGCAAGGCAGCAATGTCTACACCATAAAGTTGTCTTGTCACTGGCCAGACATTGGAGCCAAGGCAGCCAGGTAATTACTGGAAGCAGAGGGATATCAATGAAGGAATTAGCCAGTTAGCCAGTTCTAACTGGCTTGGTTGTATAGAGAACATGTAAGAGTTTATAGGAATTTTCCACGGTTGTATCCTACTAATACCTATGCCCACTAGGAGATCCTCAGTCTGACAATGGAAGAAGAGCCAGAAGGACCAGGTTAATAATATTTAATCTAAACTGTACCAGCCACTTGCCCCTACTATTCCTCCATTGATATAAGAGTAGGCCTGGATGGCAGGTCAAAGGTTTGGGGCCAATTGGAGCAGTAACACAGGGTTCTCAGTGTAGGCCTATCACACCCACACTGATATACTTGATTGTATGTTCTGCAGGACCCAGACTGATACTTTAAATTGCATGAACTGCTACTGTCTGGTTTAACAGTAATCATTTCCCCACAACACTTGCTCTACAAGCTTTCTAGAACATCTTCATTCATGTCTTATCTATATAACAAGGCCTAGGTTCCCTCTAAGCTGGACTTTTTAAGTTCCAGTCCTTCTTGGAGGTCCAACTTTTGGTCGTGACCCTCCTTAGATAATAACAAGGTTACAGGCATCACAAACTACGTAGACCGTCTGAAGATTAAATAGGCCTTACCCTATTAAATTACCCTAACTGATATACAGGCTGAGCCCCCTTTGCCACTTCTCCAAGCAACCCCCCAAGCATTGGTATAACTATAGAGGTAGCAGAACCCGCAGTTGTGGGTGGGAGACCAGGGGACCTGACCGCGGGATCTACTTCCTCTATAGTTGTATAAGGTGATAGACATCCCCCCTCTTCATCCACTCCCTTACAGCACCTGCGGCCAGAAACTGGGGAAGTAGTTGGTGCGGGGGACCCTGGCAGGGGACATGGAGAACAGTGCACAAACGCGACGCCTGAGAGGAGCTTCAATAACACCAGGGATCAAGGTGCTAATGGAGCTCTTGGCCTTGGGAAATCAATTCCCACACTCACCGGAAGGCCTGGAACAGAAAAGGGAGATGAGAGCACCAAGTGGAGTGGGCAGGTTGGGTAGGAATTGCTGCGCACTGGGCTCCTCCAAAGATATTTTTGGTGCATCAAGTTACACCACCGATCCCAAGGGGTCACTGCACAAAGAAAGCCATTTCTCCTGCAAATACACAAATTCAGATATTCTGTCTAAATCCTGTGAACAACGGAACAATAGCAAGAGATATTATTGCCGGCGACACAATAGAAATTGGTGCTCTCATCTCCCTTTTCTGTTCCAGTCCTTCCGGTGAGTGTGGGAATTGATTTCCCAAGGCCAAGAGCTCCATTAGCACCTTGATCCCTGGTGTTATTGAAGCTCCTCTCAGGCGTCGCGTTTGAGCACCGTTCTCTTTGGATAAAATATAAAGCAGCATTAGACAATTTCTGAATGTCATTTTTTTTCAAACTTTCTCGAAACAAACACGATAGAAAAGTCTCGGAATTAAATTACCAGCGGCTTTCGTTGTGGTGTTTTCCTTTTGTTCTTCTAAAGAGGCGTGAGTCACAGGCAATTTTCTATTTGGAAACTTACAGCCAGGACCGAATGTCTTTTTTGGCAGCAAGAAGGGAACAGAAAACACAAAAGATTCGCTAATTGATCGTCCCTACACTCCAAATTGTTACCCATATGCCCTGCTGCGCCGCAGGTTGGAAAACACCACCCCCGCAGTACAGGTTTGGCTCCAAGGGTAGAGAAAATATCTGAATAGATGGATCGGCAGCTCCTCTTCATAAAGAGGGGAAAATAATATCTTAGTGCTCAAGTGACCTGATCAGCCCTTACATAAGTTTTTGGGACTACTAGTTTTTTAAGGACTTAATTACCCCAAGTAGATTACCCCCAACCTGGTTAAATGGTCTCAACTCCCGGTAACTTTTTACTAAAGACCTTACACACATTTCTGCCACAATATAACCTCTTCAGGGCAACTGTTGAGTCCACCCAGATACAATGGCTTGCTGGAAAGGAAGAACATGTTAATCAAAACACTTCAGCTTAGGGTTTAGGTCCAGAACTCAAAGTCCCGACCTCTTCAAGAAATAATGCATTTGAAAAGGAAAGGGGAATGGGATATGAACCTACTGTGTCAGGGCTAAAGTTCAACTTTCAAAACACTTAATACTATTTAACTGAACTTGGGGTATCACTTAACTTCAGCAGAGCCTTGGTTACTCTCTATCCTTCCTAACAGAAGATAACCCCCTGTGGATCCTTCACTGGAGTCCTTCACACCAAACTGCCCAGGCACAAGCCTTTCCACCTTCATAGAGTCAATAAAAGCGACTGTGGAGAGCTGAGCCACCACTTCTCGCCAGTCTCTGTTGGTTCATAATGCTCTTCTCCCCTTTCTTGAGGTTGCTGCATTTCCTTGGGGCTTTGTCTCCAGCCAGAGGGACCCCCACCTCTTGTAGCATGGATTCCACAGGCTCAGCCAACCTTTTGGGAGTAAGTTCCACCATTATTACTGGCACCCACGGCCCTGGGTTTATGAAGTCCATGAGTCCCTACATGCTGCTTGCACAGGAACTTAGCTTAGTTGCAACTGCCATTTTGCTTACCGAATTTGCACTGATTATAACATGGCACTTTGGTTTGGTGCTCACTCTCCACCACTGCCGGATTGGATGTTAAAGCTGCTACTCAACTTTGTAGCGACATTCAGCATTGGGGACTATTCTGGACTGCACAGAGCCCTGGCCTCAACCCAACAGAACCCCTTTCAGATGAATTAGAGTCTGAGCAAGGCCTGATCCCCAACATCAGCAGTGCCCATGAAAGGAAGCAAATCCCAACAACATCTAGTGAGAACCTTCATGAGAAAATCAGAGCATAAAGAAGATTTTAGCAGCAAAGAGAAGACCAGTTTCATATTAATGCCCTTGGATTTGGAATGAGATGTTGGACAGACAGGTGTCCATATAGTTTTGTTGGCTGTTGGTGGAACTTGTGACCATACACAAACATGTTTCCCACACATTGGTGAGGAGATGATAACACACTTCATAGATTCTTTTGGAAACCCACAAGTTTGTTTTTTTTTTAAATGAGGATAAAAACATTAATTTGCCCTGCTTTGTTGTTAAAAACAAAAGGAAGGAAATATATTCCCTTATTTAGACAAAAAAAACCCCATTATCCTCTCAGCAAAGGTTCATAGAGTAAATGTACTTAACGATACAGAACACTTCCCACTCATGTACAAATGCAAAATACTGAAGGTCTCAGTACACAGAGTCTAATTCATATGATGTTGTCTATTTCAATGAAAAATCGAAGTACGCTCTGTTAATAGCTCCGCGGCACTGACTCTTGTTTGTACAGAGAAATGAAATTTCTAGTGAATTTCTGGATCTCTTGCTTTGAAGCTCAAGTCTTCTGCCAAGTGGAGCTGGTTCCAAGGAGCAACAGTTCTTATTAGTTGTGTTAATTGTGTTGCTGTTACTTCTCCAGTCCTTCCTGCTTCCAGTTTGTCCTCCATGTTTCCAACCGGCAAGATACTCTGAACTCTGCCAAACATTGGGCCTGTAAAGATCCATTCATTTGGTAAAGTTGCCAAACAAACTGGTCATTCCCTGACCTGGTCACGTTCATGGTGGGCTGATCAGATCTTTTGGCCCCAGTGGAGTGTTGGGCCTCCTCAACAAGGTCAATATAGTCCTTTTACCATCTTCTAAAATGCCCAATATATATCTGATATCTGGCTGATTTTCAGCCATATGTTGGCAAGGCTGTCGGTCAGTTCCGTACCAAACATGAGTGAACACCTTTCCAACATGGTTCCAGATTCAATTCAGTGAGAAGAAGGTTTATCAAGTGAAAACTCATGGATGAGATTCAATTTGAGACGCAATTCAACCGGCCTCTGTGCAATGTTGGTGGGGTTAGACCAACGTTATCTCATGGTCTATCAAGTGAAAACTCTAATTGTATGGGAAAAGACTGGAACTAAATTAGAAGAAAAGTTTTTTCTCCTCGGATTGAATCTCGTCCATAAGTTTTCATGTGATAAACCACGAGATAACATTGGTCTAACCCCACCAACATTGCACAGAGGTCCAATCCCAATGAATCAAGGCAATGCAATCAGTGTTAGTAGTCACAGAATACCACTCATTATCTATACCAGTGGTTCTCAACCTTCCTAATGCCACACCTGTACTGTACGAAAGTGGATGGAGAGGGGGGATGTCTATCACCTTATACAACTATAGAGGAAGTAGACCCCGCAGTCAGGCCCCCTGGTTCCCCCCCACAACTGCGGGGTCTGCTACCTCTGTAGTTATACCAATGCTTGGGGGGTTGCTTGGAGCAGTGGTAAAGGGGGCTCAGCCTGTATATCAGTTAGGGTAATATTTGAGAAGAATGCCTTTTTATTCTTCAGACTGTCTATATAGTTTGTGATGCCTGTAACCTTGTTATTATCTAAGGAGGGTCATGAACAAAGGTTGGACTTCCAAGAATGACAGAAGCATGAAGTCTGAGAAGACTTTAGCTACGAGGGAACCTAGGCCTTGTTAAATATAAGGCATGAATGAAGATGTTCTAGAACAGTGGTTCTCAACCTTCCTAATGCCGCGACCCTTTAATACAGTTCCTCATGTTGTGGTGACCCCCAACCATAAAATTATTCCTAAGACCATCGGAAATATGTGTTTTCCGATGGTCTTAGGCGACCACTGTGAAAGGGTCGTTCGACCCCCAAAGGGGCCCCCGACCCTCAGGTTGAGAACCGCTGATCTATACAGAACTGTCTATTGCTTCCAAAAACAAAAGGAACCCACTCTTCTACTCACCTGCGACTTGCTTGTGAAGGGGTTAATGTAAGACAACAGAGCTGGCCAAACGCCAGTCGTTTTCAAGTGCGCTGTTCCGTTTAACGTTCCCGTTCTGCGTCTTCCAACAAGCCCATAATGGCTCCTTGCTGAAAAGTACTGACATCTGTTTTTCCTTCCCGCCAGCCACTTATGATCGAGGGTCGCCAGGCTTCTAGCATTTAAATGTTGCTCTTTTATCCGGAACATTAATTATAAATGTTGGACTTTACTTTGCAGAGCGGGAAATGAGGCGGAACCGGAGCCATCATTCTGCTAATTGTAACAGCTGACACATAAAGGATAAAGCATCTCAATGAGTCCTTCAATCATTCTGCAGTCAAAAGACTGGGAGCAAGGAAATATCTATGGAAAAAAAGGGGACTTGTGATCTATTTACATAGGAATAAATGGAATAAATAAAAACATAGGGGAATGGGAACATTAAAGTAACATTAGTGATTATTTTTATGCATTTTCTGCACACTTTTATTACTCATTTAAGGTAAAAATGTAGCCCAAAACTGCATGCAAACTTGTTTTTTTATACAGGTATGGGACCCGTGATCGAGAAAGTTCTGAATTATGCAAAGCCCATCTCCCATAGACTCCATTTTAATCAAATAATTCCTTTTTCTCTGTAATAATAAAACAGTACCTGTACTTGATCCCAACTAAGATATAATTACCCCTTATTGGGGCAGAACAGTCCTATTGGGTTTATTTCATGTTGAAATTATTTTTCAGTAGACTTAAGATATGGAGATCCAAATTACAGAAACACCCCTTATCTGGAAAAACCCAGGTCCAAAGCATTCTGGATAACAGGTCCCATACTTTGCATGGCTGATTTTGTTCTGCAAGATTATTCTGCATTATTAATCATTTCCCCTATACAGACTTTATCTAGACATTTGGATGACATGATCATTAGCCACCACATCACCCCATTCCAGTAGATCACTATCAGGGCTTTTTCCTTTGCAGTAAATACTGCGACACGTGGGGTGGGGTGGGATCTCAAAACAAGGTTCTTGCATTAGCTAATGATGGATCAAGGGAGCAGAGATGTGGGTGTGGCCAAACAAGGATAGGGGACATCAACTGAAGTCATCTAGGGCCATAAAGAAGATACATCTAACAATTCTGTCCTTATTACCTTTATCCCCCAATCCTATATGACCATTGTTTTAGGTAATGAATTGACTAGAAGTAACTGAGCCCCACAGCAACAACAGACCAGGGTGCTTCTCCCAGTGCCCCAGTGGGCCAGTCCAACCCTGCCTGAAGATCATTTGGGATAGAATGTGGTAGAACATTTGCTTTATGTTCTAGACATTCTTTTTAATAAATGTTGAACCTTTTTGAGCCGCCATCCAACTGTTGGAATGAAACAGGAAACTTGAACCAAAAATACATTTGGAAACCAATTTGGTCAAGGCAATCCAGATGACATCCTCATGTGACAGCCAAGCTTACAGACTCCTCTACCAAAGTAGACCATCTAGGCACCATCTAGTGTGGAAGAAATCCCAACAGTCATTGTCATCATTGTGTACCACCTATTGAGCCAACGTGCCCTGCCTTGTCTTAAGGATGGAGGATTCTGCCAATATCTACCCCTCACCCCTACTTACCTCTACTTCTACAGCAGAGCCCTAGAGCAATTACATGTATTTCATTCATATCTTGAGAAGAACTTGTCATCCTTATTGTATATCTTGAATCCCAGCAGCAAAGCCATTGCACCCTCATCTTCCACTTCGTCATTGGCAGAATGTCCAAGACCAAGCTTTCATTTTATTGACAAGCCATTAACTGGAGTTGAAGGGAGGATGGATCACAAGACAATGACAAGGACTGACTACCCTTTATCCGAAGACCTACACTGAGAGTACCATATAACAGAACCAGTACACGGGTCCTACCAATCTTGTACTTGTTTCTTTCTTCCATATTCCAGTCTGCACCGGGGAAGGGAACCTTAGGCCGCTAAGCACAAGCCTTTCTTATTCTGGATCCATAAACGTGACTGATATCCCAATACCCAAACTCATGTTTCTCTTAAACTGTCTCTTTAATCTTTCCTCCAGTTAATTGGATTTCTTTTCTAATCAGCACGGAGATAGTGAGGATGGCTTTGGTCATAAGACCAAGCTGTTTGGATTGTGATTTGGTTGTATTTCTTTTTTCATTACCTTTCAAAAGGTTAAATAACAGAAGTTCCAACATAAAAGAGACTGCAGTAATCAGCACCCACGGTCATGTTGGGCCACGGCTGGTGGAACTAAGGGAGTTTGATTGCCACAATCTTCTCATGGACAAAGAGACCTCTACCTGCTTCCCATTGATTTGTCTGCTTCCTATGGGCATTCACACGTTCGCCTCACAACCCCAACAGCCCTGGCTTCTGTCATTGGCCGCATCTTTCCCATTCAACCAATGAAGTCCTGTGAGTAACCCGGTGCAAATGGTTTGCCTTCTTGTACATCCAAGAACTGGATAGAAGGCAAATTCATAGATGGGAAGACTATGGGCATCATTGAACAACTTAGATGTAAAAGCACTTAGGGACACGGGGATGTTGGCTTACACACTATAATAAAAATGCCCCTGAGGCTAATGCCCCACTGAGACTTAGTTGCCCATGATAAATCGGTCTGAAATGCATTAGCCTTAGGGGCATATTTAAAGTGACAGTACTAAAGGAGCCCTTTGAAGATTTATAGAGACTGTGTATTCTGTGACTGAACTAAAGAACTCTACACTGATGGGTAGTTAGTGAGTTTGAGCTGGCGAATTTAGTTAGTGAGGCCCTAACTGCCACTTGGATAGGAGTCTTATATGTATTAGTCCAGATAAGAAGTTATTTAGTTTATCAGAGAGTGTGTGTTATTATTGTGCCTAGTGGGGCCACCGTAGCTGCACTCCCGGATCCCACTAGGGGGAGGCACTGAGCTAATGAGTACCAGGTACCCAGTCCCAGTACTAATGCGGAATTATTCAGGTTTGCCCCGTGCCATCGGGTAAGCGTCACACGGAGAGAGTAACCCTGTCAGTGCCAGAAGTGGCGCAGATAGGGTTACACTACCATTTACCCTTTATGCTTTTCTATGTCGCACAATAATTGCTAAAGCCGCCCAACCAACCACTGAAGGTTTTGTCCAATTGGCAGCTTTGGTGCCCGGCCTTTCTATTTTAGTTGAGTTACAAAGCCCCAAGTGAAATACTGAAAACAAATGATCCGAGTGCAATTCAGCCTATGTGTAAGTTATTCCCGATCCCTGTGCGGACAAATAATTCCTTTTAGAGTGTAAGCTCTTTGGTGCAGGGCCCTCTTCACCTATGGTTTCTATGAAGTTCTGTATGTTTAATGTATAAACCTATTTATTGTACAGCAGCCGGATGTCCGTGACAGAATGGGGGACTGGGAATGAACGGGGGGACTGGGAATGAACGGGGGGGCTGGGAATGAAGGGGGGACTGGGAATGAACGGGGGGACTGGGAATGAGCAGGGGGAATGGGAATGAACGGGGGAGGTGGGAATGAACGGGGGGACTGGGAATGAATGGGGGGACTGAGAATAAACGGGTGACTGGGAATGAATGGGGGACTGGGAATGAATGGGGGGACTGAGAATGAACGGGGGGAGTGAGAATGAATGGGGGGACTGGGAATGAACTGGGGGAGTGGGAATGAACGGGGGACTGGGAATGAATGGGGGGACTGGGAATGAATGGGGGGACTGGGAATGAACTGGGGGAGTGGGAATGAACGGGGGACTGGGAATGAATGGGGGGACTGGGAATGAATGGGGGGCTGAGAATGAATGGGGGGGGGCTGCAGAAAGCCATTAGAATCCTGGGCTGCATGTACAATGTTGCTAGGGAAAGAGAACACCCCTTTCGTTTCTATTAGATTCTCATTATATTTCATGTCTCCGGCTTGTCTCCGCAGCTGACATTCCATCCCTCCCTTCTCCTTGTATTTATCTCCTCACCTACTTTATCTGTCACATTTATGGAAAGTGATCGCTCCTCTTATATTCGATGGCTCTGCTTCTTCATCTGCTCCCGACAATAAACAACACCCCCCCCCTCCATCCGCTCAGAACCTTTTATTTTCTGTTTCTTCCATTACAATGACAGTGAGCTGCACATTAGCCATAGCCTCTCTCACTGCAGCAGGACCGGACCCCCAGCCCACCAGTACCTGCATGGGAAAGGGGGACATAATGCTCTAAACTGCCTCCCCATTAAATAGTAATTGCCTACCTGTGTCATTCTCCTTGATGGCAAAAAGCCCTAAAGGGTTTTTTCACCATTAAGTTAACTTTTAGTATCATATAGACATCAATATTCTGGGTGAATTTGCAATTGGTCTTCATTTTTTATTTACCATGGTTTTTTAGTTATTTAGTTTTTTGTTTAGCAGCTCTCCAGTTTGTTTTTTCAGCAGACATCTGGTTGCTAGGGTCTTATTTACCTTAGCAACCAGGCCATGGTTTGAATGAGAGACAGGAATATGAATAGGAGAGCTAAATAGAAAGATAAGTAATAAAAAGTAACAATAACAATAAAACTGGAGCCTCACAGAGCAATAGGGTTTGGCTGCCGGGGTCAGTGACCCCCATTTGAGAGCTGGAAAGAGTTGCTAGGGTCCAAATTCCCTTAGCAACCAGTTAGTGGTTTGAATGAGAGACGGGAATATGAATAGGAGAGGGGCTGAATAGAAAGATAAGGAATAAAAAGTAACAATAACAATAAAACTGGAGCCTCACAGAGCAATAGGGTTTGGCTGCCGGGGTCAGTGACCCCCATTTGAAAAATGAAAAGCTGCAGAAGAGGAAGTCACTTTTACATCCTTTCCCTTGAGCCGCCATTTTGTGATGGGCTGTGTGCTCCCTCAGAGATCAGCTGACAGGAAGTGATGCAGCTCTAACGGCAGAAATACAATAAATAGGGAAGGTTTTGGCCCCAGGTAGGAGCCAATGAGAATTTGGGATATTTCTGGGGGTCAGTAAGTGGGGGGCTATTTGTGGCCCCATAAATAGACACAACACGTGGCACCCAGCCTGTTACACAACTCCCAGTAAGTTTCCCTTTATCCACGGCCAATTAATTTATGAATAAACTGACATTTCCCTCCGCCTGTTCGGAAGCAGCAAAAACGCTAATTATTGTATTCAGCCTTCATTTAACGAGAGAATTTTATTTTAGCAACAGCTTTTGTTGGCTTTGTCATTGACAAAAACCACTGCTTGTCGGGAGGTAATCAGCAAATATTGCTCTATAATTTAATGTGAGTCATTAGGAACACTCGGCGATACTTACTAACAATAACACAACTCTTGTCAATTAGTCAGTGTAATTATAACATGGGAATCCATCGCTTATACATAAGGAAGGGCAACAAGTATGTACAGAGACAGGGGAAAGTGTTGGAAGGGTTACTGCCTGCCCTGCTCTCATTTCCTACAGAAATAGGGGTTGGTAGCACTAGGTAGGTACCTAATATATAGGGGCAGAGACAGGGGAAAGTGTTGGAAGGGTTACTGCCTGCCCTGCTCTCATTTCCCTACAGAAATAGGGGTTGGTAGCACTAGGTAGGTACCTAATATATATAGGGGCAGAGACAGGGGAAAGTGTTGGGAGGGTTACTGTCTGCCCTGCTCTCATTTCCTACAGAAATAGGGGTTGGTAGCACTAGGTAGGTACCTAATATATAGGAGCAGAGACAGGGGAAAGTGTTGGAAGGGTTACTGCCTGCCCTGCTCTCATTTCCCTACAGAAATAGGGGTTGGTAGCACTAGGTAGGTACCTAATATATAGGGGCAGAGACAGGGGAAAGTGTTGGAAGGGTTACTGCCTGCCCTGCTCTCATTTCCCTACAGAAATAGGGGTTGGTAGCACTAGGTAGGTACCTAATATATAGGGGCAGAGACAGGGGACAGTGTTGGAAGGGTTACTGCCTGCCCTGCTCTCATTTCCCTACAGAAATAGGGGTTGGTAGCACTAGGTAGGTACCTAATATATAGGGGCAGAGACAGGGGAAAGTGTTGGAAGGGTTACTGCCTGCCCTGCTCTCATTTCCCTACAGAAATAGGGGTTGGTAGCACTAGGTAGGTACCTAATATATAGGGGCAGAGACAGGGGAAAGTGTTGGAAGGGTTACTGCCTGCCCTGCTCTCATTTCCCTACAGAAATAGGGGTTGGTAGCACTAGGTAGGTACCTAATATATAGGGGCAGAGACAGGGGAAAGTGTTGGAAGGGTTACTGCCTGCCCTGCTCTCATTTCCCTACAGAAATAGGGGTTGGTAGCACTAGGTAGGTACCTAATATATAGGGGCAGAGACAGGGGAAAGTGTTGGAAGGGTTACTGCCTGCCCTGCTCTCATTTCACTACAGAAATAGGGGTTGGTAGCACTAGGTAGGTACCTAATATATAGGGACAGAGACAGGGGAAAGTGTTGGAAGGGTTACTGCCTGCCCTGCTCTCATTTCACTACAGAAATAGGGGTTGGTAGCACTAGGTAGGTACCTAATATATAGGGACAGAGACAGGGGAAAGTGTTGGAAGGGTTACTGCCTGCCCTGCTCTCATTTCCCTACAGAAATAGGGGTTGGTAGCACTAGGTAGGTACCTAATATATAGGGACAGAGACAGGGGAAAGTGTTGGAAGGGTTACTGCCTGCCCTGCTCTCATTTCCCTACAGAAATAGGGGTTGGTAGCACTAGGTAGGTACCTAATATATAGGGACAGAGACAGGGGAAAGTGTTGGAAGGTTTACTGCCTGCTCTGCTCTCATTTCCCTACAGAAATAGGGGTTGGTAGCACTAGGTAGGTACCTAATATATAGGGGCAGAGACAGGGGAAAGTGTTGGAAGGTTTACTGCCTGCTCTGCTCTCATTTCCTACAGAAATAGGGGTTGGTAGCACTAGGTAGGTACCTAATATATAGGGGCAGAGACAGGGGAAAGTGTTGGAAGGGAAATACAGAATTATCTTCAGTCGCCGCACACTCTTCCCACTGTCACTATTTTTCAGTTTAGCCTTAGGAAATGTTCCGGTTACATGTAGATTTGACAGAAAATTCTATAGCTAAAAACTGATCTTTTATTGGGCACAAAGGATCAGGAGGGGTGAAGCAGTTTTATGGGCCCATTAATTCATTTTTATGGTTCTAGAATTGAAAAGTAAGTGGCTGAAATGGTCTGTCTATTAAATACATTATACGGCAATCTTCATTATTGTATGGGAAGGCTGTTCAGCAGGGATGTTGGGGGGGGGCAGTGAATTGATTGGATATGTGGAGATTATATCAGAAAAGGGGAGACCCCCATAGATGGAGATTCTCAAACTTCATCAAGGACTCGCATATTGGACATGTTACCCCTATCCCTGTTTCTAATAGCACCCCAAGGATCCCACAATCTGATCCCACATTACAGGGTTTGGAAGAAGGGTGCCAGTTTTTTGGCTGCCGGGGTCAGTGACCCCCATTTGAAAGCTGCAAAGAGTCAGAAGAGGAAGGCAAATAATTAAAAAACTATAACAAATAAAAAATAAAGACCAATCGAAAACTGCCCCTTTAATTATATCTTAGTTGGGATCAAGTACAGGTACTGTTTTATTATTACAGAGAAAAGGGAATCATTTAACCATTAAATAAACCCAATAGGGCTGTTCTGCCCCAATAAGGGGTAATTATATCTTAGTTGGGATCAAGTACAGGTACTGTTTTATTATTACAGAGAAAAGGGAATCATTTAACCATTAAATAAACCCAATAGGGCTGTTCTGCCCCAATAAGGGGTAATTATATCTTAGTTGGGATCAAGTACAGGTACTGTTTTATTATTACAGAGAAAAGGGAATCATTTAACCATTAAATAAACCCAATAGGGCTGTTCTGCCCCAATAAGGGGTAATTATATCTTAGTTGGGATCAAGTACAGGTATTGTTTTATTATTAAAGAGAAAAGGGAATCATTTAACCATTAAATAAACCCAATAGGGCTGTTCTGCCCCAATAAGGGGTAATTATATCTTAGTTGGGATCAAGTACAGGTACTGTTTTATTATTACAGAGAAAAGGGAATCATTTAACCATTAAATAAAACCAATAGGGCTGTTCTGCCCCAATAAGGGGTAATTATATCTTAGTTGGGATCAAGTACAGGTATTGTTTTATTATTAAAGAGAAAAGGGAATCATTTAACCATTAAATAAACCCAATAGGGCTGTTCTGCCCCCAATAAGGGGTAATTATATCTTAGTTGGGATCAAGTACAGGTACTGTTTTATTATTACAGAGAAAAGGGAATCATTTAACCATTAAATAAAACCAATAGGGCTGTTCTGCCCCAATAAGGGGTAATTATATCTTAGTTGGGATCAAGTACAGGTACTGTTTTATTATTACAGAGAAAAGGGAATCATTTAACCATTAAATAAACCCAATAGGGCTGTTCTGCCCCAATAAGGGGTAATTATATCTTAGTTGGGATCAAGTACAGGTACTGTTTTATTATTACAGAGAAAAGGGAATCATTTTACCATGAAATAAACCCAATAGGGCTGTTCTGAGGGAACTCTGAGTATCACTCATGTATTATAAGGGATAATGTACCCCCTACTGTAAATGATAAGGATATTAGCAGTCACTGAGGGGTTCTGTGCCCATATAAAGGCACAAGGCTGCAGGCTGAGTTATACAGGGAACTCTGAGTATCACTCATGTATTATAAGGGATAATGTACCCCCTACTGTAAATGATAAGGATATTAGCAGTCACTGAGGGGTTCTGTGCCCATATAAAGGCACAAGGCTGCAGGCTGAGTTATACAGGGAACTCTGAGTATCACTCATGTATTATAAGGGATAATGTACCCCCTACTGTAAATGATAAGGATATTAGCAGTCACTGAGGGGTTCTGTGCCCATATAAAGGCACAAGGCTGCAGGCTGAGTTATACAGGGAACTCTGAGTATCACTCATGTATTATAAGGGATAATGTACCCCCTTCTGTAAATGATAAGGATATTAGCAGTCACTGAGGGGTTCTGTGCCCATATAAAGGCACAAGGCTGCAGGCTGAGTTATACAGGGAACTCTGAGTATCACTCATGTATTATAAGGGATAATGTACCCCCTACTGTAAATGATAAGGATATTAGCAGTCACTGAGGGGTTCTGTGCCCCCCATATAAAGGCACAAGGCTGCAGGCTGAGTTATACAGGGAAATCATTTTATAAACAGAGCAGGTATAAGGTTGGACATGATGGAAATGTGCATTGTTTCAGCCTTAGCTACTACACTGCAATGTATTTATGGAAGGATAATTCCCAGAGTATAATTGTCGGTACTATATGGAGATGTATATGGACTTTACACTGTAATAATCCTCAGAAAGTTCTTTTCTCTTGTGATATACAAACTGTAAAGCCGACTTCTCTGTGAGATCCGTTTGATATTCCCCCTTTATGACCAATAACCGAGGTTCTTTATTTTCCTTCTCTGGGAAACTCTTTATATTGTGTGAAAATACAGCGTTTTGCCCTCAGCCGAAAGATAAATACATCCTATGAATTCTGATTGATTGGACTTGAAATTCCCAATTGCAGCCGCAAATGTGCACTTACTGAGGTGAGACTGATCTGAATAAAGAAAAACAACTTCATAACCGTCGCTGCCAGACAGCCGCCATCTCTCGCCGCTACCCGCGTTCTACATGAGCGAGGAATCAGCCGCGGTGCCATACAGCTAATACTGGCCCCCGCACCCACACACTGGCCCCCGCGCCCACACACTGGGCCTCTGGAATAGGTGCCAATGACTTGCACATTGATTGATCCGGGTAAAAAAACAGATAGGCTTGTATTAACTTGGGGAAAACCCCCTTCCCAAGGAATACTTGCTAAACTCCATCACTATAGTCTTCCTGGGCTACCTGGCATGCCTGCCACCCAGCCCCTAGGGATCAGGTGGGCAAGTGAAACCAGGCAACCAGTTGTCAACACTCTTGTGGGACCCATGCCCATCAATAGGAACCCATGGCTCCTAAGGCAAGTATTCTCCTGCCTAATGTGGCAAAATAAAGCCCAAACCCCATATGGACACCCACATGTAGTCACCCCTGCCTGTTGGCTACTTAGCCGTAAGCCGTAAGAATCCATGGCCCCTAAGGCAAGCATTCCCTGCCTAATGTGGCAAAATAAAGCCCAAACCCCATATGGACACCCACATGTAGTCACCCCTGCCTGTTGGCCACTTAGCCATAAGAATCCATGGCCCATAAGGCAAGCATTCCCCTGCCTAATGTGGCAAAATAAAGCCCAAACCCCATATGGACACCCACATGTAGTCACCCCTGCCTGTTGGCCACTTAGCCATAAGAATCCATGGCCCATAAGGCAAGCATTCCCCTGCCTAATGTGGCAAAATAAAGCCCAAACCCCATATGGACACCCACATGTAGTCACCCCTGCCTGTTGGCCACTTAGCCATAAGAATCCATGGCCCATAAGGCAAGCATTCCCCTGCCTAATGTGGCAAAATAAAGCCCAAACCCCATATGGACACCCACATGTAGTCACCCCTGCCTGTTGGCCACTTAGCCATAAGAATCCATGGCCCATAAGGCAAGCATTCCCCTGCCTAATGTGGCAAAATAAAGCCCAAACCCCATATGGACACCCACATGTAGTCACCCCTGCCTGTTGGCCACTTAGCCATAAGAATCCATGGCCCATAAGGCAAGCATTCCCCTGCCTAATGTGGCAAAATAAAGCCCAAACCCCATATGGACACCCACATGTAGTCACCCAGACCTGATCCATGGCTGTTGCTTGGGACGCTACTCCGGCCAAGTAAAAGATGGTGCTGTTCCTGACCTTTTGGTCCCACCTCCCCAGTCTCTGACATCACTTCCTGTGCACCTTACGAGCCCTCTCACTGCCCTCCTGTCCGGAGTCCCTATAATTTTCCAGAGAAGAAGCATTTTGTGTAGAGTTTCAGGCCAGAGACAGTTGAACAGGCAGCTGGGTCACTAGAGGTAACTGGGCCCCCCAGCAAATTCAGTTTGGGGCCCCTAAAGTTGATCTATAGTGATGAGAGAATCTGTGCCGTTTCGCTTCACCGCTTTTGACACGACCACACCTGTTTTTTACGCAGCCACGTCCAATTTGCCATGGGTGCGCCCATTTTTAATACAACTGCGCCCAATTTTACATGGCCGCAACTTTTTTGGGCACGCAATGAATTTTTCTGTGACAGAAGTTTCGCAAAAGCAATGGCGAAATGCGTAAATTCGCTGTGAATCCATGCCTGGGGAAAAAATTCGCTCATCACTATTGGTTACCAAAAAAGTTGCGTTGTGTCAAAATAGGCGTGGTCTAGTCAAAATTGGGGACGGTCGCAGCAAAAATGGGTGTGGTTTGTGTCTAAATAGGCGTGGTCACGTAAAAAAAAACCACAGTCGACAAGAAAAAAGCATGACAAATGCGTTTCACAAATGTTTCACGAATTTTATGGCGAAACGGGACAGATTTGCTCATTACTAAGGGGCTGATTTACTAATCCACGAATCCGAATGGGAAAAATTCGGATTGGAAAACGAATATTTTGCGACTTTTTCGTATTTTTTGCTACTTTTTCGTAGCCGTTACGACTTGCGCGAATTGTCGCGACTTTTTCATAGCCAGTACGACTTGCGCGAATTGTCGCAACTTTCGTATTGTGTGCTCGAAAAAGTCGCAAAATACCGATCATTACAAAAAAACGCATTTTTGGAAGTTCGTGGATTAGTAAATGTGCCCCTAAGGGGCTGATTTACTAACCCACGAATCTGAATGAGAAAAATTCGGATTGTAAAACGAAAATTTTGCGACTTTTTCGTATTTTTTGCGATTTTTTTTCGTCACCGTTGGGCCTTTTTCGTAACCGTTACGACTTGCGCAAATTGTCGCAACTTTTTCATAGGCATTGCAAATTTCGTGAATTGTCGCGAAAAAGTCGCAAAATACCGATCATTATGGAAAAAATGCTTTCGGACGCTTTCCGGACGTTCGTGGATTAGTAAATGTGCCCCTAAGGGGCACATTTACTAACCCAGGAACGGGCCGAATGCGTCCGATTGCGTTTTTTTCGTAATGATCGGTAATTTTGCAATTTTTTCGGCGTCTTTACGATTTTTGCGTAAAAACGCGAGTTTTTCGGCGTCTTTACGAAAGTTGCGCAAAGTCGCGATTTTTTCGTAGCGTTAACACTTGCGCGCAAAGTCGCGCCTTTTTCGTAGCGTGAAAACTTAAAAGGCGCGACGTTTCGCGCAAGTTTTAACGCTACGAAAAAATCGCGACTTTGCGCAACTTTCGTAATGGCTACGAAAAACTCGCGTTTTTACGCAAAAATCGGAAAGACGCCGAAAAACTCGCGTTTTTACGCAAAAATCGTAAAGACGCCGAAAAACTAGTGGTTTTACGCAAAAATCGTAAAGACGCCGAAAAAAACGCAAAAAATACGAAAAAGTCGCAAAATGTTCGTTTCCAATTGGAATTTTTCCAATTCGGATTCGAAATTGTGTCTTAGTAAATCAGCCCCTAAGTGTTACTTCTGCCCAAAGCCGCGCTCCTCTGGGGTAAGAGAGACGTTCTACATTGAAACCAACGGTGACATCGAGAACGAGACCGAGCGATTAATCCTCATCCCGACGTGGAACACCAATAAGCGCAAGCCTGTCGATGATTAAACTAATAAAGCCCAATGATATTTCTTGTCACAATAGCACAAATGTGAGGCAGAACGGAGCGCTCTTCTGGCAGCTTTATGACAAAACTTTGATGGAGTAATTACAGTGTTTCTCATATAGGGAAGCGCCGCATTACATCGTAAAAGCTTTAATATATAATCCTCTCCGCCGGTAATTACCTGCGCCCTTTGGGAGAGGAATTTGCTCTACAAGCAATCACTTTCCAAATTGACTTTGCTCAGACTTAAACACTTAGTAGCGGAATCTTCCTAAAGTTGGATCACAAAATAGTTTTATTTTTAGCCTTGTGTTGCCATATTCACACCAGTCCCTGTCCCCATAGAGCTTGCAATCTAGAGTCCCTGCTACATTCTCACACACAAGTGTTAGTTTTATCCACTAAACCTACCTGTATGTTTTGGGTTGTAGAGAGGAACCTCATACAGAAACATTCAGGGGGTCATTTCTAATAGAGATGCACCTAATTCACTAATTTGGGATTCGGCGTGGATTCGGGTGTGGAAAGGAACCCAGAGGAACCCCATACGGACACACAGAGAACATACAGGGGGTCATTTCTAATAGGGATGCACCGAATTCACTCATTTGGGCGTGGATTTGGGTAATGGAATGGAACCCAGAGGAACCCCATACAGACACACAGAGAACATACAGGGGGTCATTTCTAATAGGGATGCACCAAATCCACTAATTTGGGATTCGGGTGTGGAAAGGAACCCAGAGGAACCCCATACAGACACACAGAGAATATACAGGGGGTCATTTCTAATAGGGATGCACTGAATTCACTAATTTGGGATTTGGGTAATGGAAAGGAACCCAGAGGAACCCCATACAGACACACAGAGAACATACAGGGGGTCATTTCTAATAGGGATGCACTGAATTCACTAATTTGGGATTCGGGTGTGGAAAGGAACCCAGAGGAACCCCATACAGACACACAGAGAACATACAGGGGGTCATTTCTAATAGGGATGCACCGAATCCACGAGGCAGGGTTGGATGAAGTCCCTTCAGGGTTATACTGCGACCCTCTTTTTCAGCTGGGTCCTCACGTTGGTGTTGGAGGAAGGCAGATAGAAGCTAACTTGTAACTCTTAATATAATCTCATTACCTCTCAGGGATAAGTATTAAAGCTCCTTTCATGCCTGAGGTCCATACATTAGCTAGGTATCACTTTACACTTCTATTCCTAAGCCAAGAACTGCTTGTGCCTGTCTAACCTAACTTATCCAGTGGACTTTAGCCCATCCATGGAGTCTTTCTTCCCTGACTTCTCTAAGGCTTGGGTTATCTTAGGACTCTGGGACCTGGGACCTCCACCTCAGGCCTGCTGGAAGGTCTACCTCCTGTTATGGGGAAGAGAGAAAGAGTCATGTGCTCCCTCCCGTTGTATAGTCTGAAGGTAGGGGATAGGCAAGAAATCCCTGGGCCAATTAGGAAAACTTCCTCCCACAGGACATAGATGACAGATGGGACTTCCAGAGCCAATCAGAGAATGAACCCCATGGGTACCCTACAGAAGATATCTGCATGCTTGGCAAAAATATTATATAGTTTTGAGGACGCATCAGAACTTATATACCTTCTTGTGCAAGGACGTCAATATGCTACTGTTTTTATCAAATTACTCCTGGTGGACCCAAAACTTTCCTTGTGCAATGTGGAACCACCAGCGCTCTCCCTCACTGAAACACTGGGTACAAGGTTTGGCCTCAAACATAAAGTGGGTGCTGTGCCTTAAATGATTGGCAAGATTGCCCTATGGCTCTTCTATCATGTTGATCTGGAGCTTTGCGCAGTGGCAGTATCATAGCCAATGAGGTCCAACCGAGGCGTGATGATTGCTAATTGCTCAAGCTAAAGCTTTATGAAAGCGGAGGAGCTGCATTCCCATTAGGGAAGAGCTCCTGGCTTATTTTTTGTCGGGGGCTTCACACATGCTCCTTCTGCCCAATCATGCTTCACTTCCTTTGCCCCAGGTATTTTTCTTTTTTACTTTCCAGCTGCCAGCTGGAGCCTGACCAAGGCAATTAATGGCATTGCACCCATACACTTCAGCACCCTTTTTGTGTTTGATTTGTGCACCCTGGATAGGTGTCATAGTCCTCTGGGCTTGAGCCTAGGCCAAGACTTGGTGGCTCTCACCCTAGCTTCGGCGAAGGTGGATCTGCCCGCACATGCTGTTCATTGGCGAAAGCCTTGGACATATGAGCATCGGAGCCCATGCCTTCGGGTAGGACTCACAGTCGATAATTCAGACATTGTTGATCTGCTCTAATAGTAAACCCAAGGCCTGTAACCTTGAGGAGCATGTGTCTAAGACAGACTGTAGCTGCTCTTTAAAGTTGGCATTTTGGAACCACCACCAACTTGACTCTACTCAACCACTTAGATCTCAACTCTTTATGAACAAATGACTTATGACTGTTATTAACATAAAACAACTACCCTTTCAAAGACGCTGAATTGTTTCGGCACAAAGCGCGCTACATCCATAAATGCATCCAAGAAACTTTTCTCTACATCTCGCAAATTGCTTTTTCAATTGTCAGCAGGACCCCTCTCTGAGCTCTTTATTCCACACTTTATGGAACACACAGTTACACTTCACCAGCGCATTTCGATTTTTCGGTGAGACTACCTCTAAGCACAGGGAAAATTATACATATTGTCCTGTAGGTGGTGGTGGAAGAAAGGAATGAGTCATCTGCTGTGGGCGTTGAAAAGGAACATTCAGCAAAGAAAATATAATTCCGGCGCTTGAGTCAGACAGAAGTCTAATGGTACAGAGAAACCTAATTAAATGGGGTTTCCTTCCGGGCGGTGGGAAGTGCCACAATGAGGCTCAGAATTCTCTGTTTTCTAAATAAGTTGACTGGATGGAGAACAAGAGAGATACGGAATTTCTGAAGTCTCTTTGCTTTTAATGAAAGACGGAGTTTCAATTGATCATTTGTGATGTTGTTATGAATGAAATGTATAAACCCCTGTGGGTGTGTGGAACATCAACAAAGTAATAGAACCAATGCACTCAAAACAAGTGGGTCTGGGTTTGATGTTTACGTCTCCATTGAGCGTAGGCAGCGGTGGGCGATGTTTGCAATGAAACCGGGTAGAACGGAAGAAAAGGCTTTAGTGTTTGGCGTAATTGTTATTTATTTAGTAGGAGATGAAGTCTATGAGGACATCAATAAAGGAACAATATATAGAGAGAGTTCGTAGCTAGGGACTGGCATATTGAATATACTGTAAGTAGAGTATAGAGAGTAACTAGGAATGGAAGACGGTACTTTGGGTTCTTTAGGAATAGACACCATCTTTATTCCTTTCTCGTAGATGTTGACTGTTGTGGCACCAAACAAACTTCATAAAATCTCTACTTGGCCCAAACTGATCCCTAACATCCATGTTGGACTGAGAACTTCTAATGACCAGTGGGACAAGTATACAAAATATGTCTCCTGTTGATACCTGTATGTATCAAGACACCCGTTCTTCTAGTGTCCTGGTAGGTTATTATGGGTTCTCCTTGGTTTTCTATTCTTTTTACTTACAATACATTATATTTTTCCACAATACCAGGATCTGTAAGTAGTGTGTCCTCTCCTCCCTGCACACTCCTTCCTGATCCTGGATCCTTGCCCTCCTCATCCTGTTCCTGCATATCCATCACCCCTGTTCCAGCTCCTATGGCAGCTTGCCTGAAGGACTCACATCTTCCTATTCTCCTCCTCAGTGCCCCCTACCACTTCCCTAACAGGATCACAGTGAGTCCCAGAAATTGATACCCCAGCTTGCACCAATGTTGACGCTATGTTCACCAGCAGCTAAGGGGGCCCAGTACAGTCATTATATATTGACCAATGAGGACACTGAGTTTTATTTACCAAAGCACTTTGCTGTTGGCGTCCAAACATCAGATTGTTAGTAAACCTGACATTGTGGACCATACATGTCCTTCTTCATATGACCCGACTCTGTTGGTAATTTTTTTCTTTACCAAAAAGAAAATCATATTTTCTTAAAAAGAACAATATCTGAAAAGGTTTGGGATCCGTTATTCGGAAACCAAATTACGGAAAGCCTTTCTCCCATAGATTCCATTTTAATCGAATAATTCAGATTTTTAAAATTGATTTCCCTTTTCTCTGTAATAATAAAACAGTACCTGTACTTGATCCCAACTAAGATATAATTACCCCTTATTGGGGCAGAACAGCCCTATTGGGTTTATTTAATGGTTAAATGATTCCCTTTTCTCTGTAATAATAAAACAGTACCTGTACTTGATCCCAACTAAGATATAATTACCCCTTATTGGGGCAGAACAGCCCTATTGGGTTTATTTCATGGTTAAATGATTCCCTTTTCTCTGTAATAATAAAACAGTACCTGTACTTGATCCCAACTAAGATATAATTACCCCTTATTGGGGCAGAACAGCCCTATTGGGTTTATTTAATGGTTAAATGATTCCCTTTTCTCTGTAATAATAAAACAGTACCTGTACTTGATCCCAACTAAGATATAATTACCCCTTATTGGGGCAGAACAGCCCTATTGGGTTTATTTCATGGTTAAATGATTCCCTTTTCTCTGTAATAATAAAACAGTACCTGTACTTGATCCCAACTAAGATATAATTACCCCTTATTGGGGCAGAACAGCCCTATTGGGTTTATTTCATGGTTAAATGATTCCCTTTTCTCTGTAATAATAAAACAGTACCTGTACTTGATCCCAACTAAGATATAATTACCCCTTATTGGGGCAGAACAGCCCTATTGGGTTCAATTAATGTTTTATTGATTTTGTAGTATCAATAAGGTATGGGGATTCAAATTATGGAAAGACCCCTTATCCAGAATACCCTTGGTCCTGAGTGTTCTGGATAATGGGTCCTACACATGTATAAATATATATGTGCTGCATTTTCAATTAAAAATTTGCCTATTAATGGGATCTGTGATTGGCTGTCTGTGATTCTGCTGTTTATGGAGCGGTTGCTCATTACAAACCCGCCGCCTCTTTATCAGCCGGGAAGCAGCGCCTGGAGCTCCCGTAGAACAGACTCGGAGCCGGGGGAACGGTCCCCACGCGCCTGACAATTTATTCCTCTGGGGTGAATGGCATCCCTGTTCCTTTTTGCCCCGGCGCAATGTAAAAATGTCATTTTTCAGAGATACCCGATGTGAACACACATTTTTATCTTCACTTCAAGTTAAAAGGAGTCAGGGTTTGAAATGCGTCCTGTGTGAACTGTCAGCTTGATGTTAGAGGCAATAGCTGCCAGTTATGTGCGTCCCTCTGACTGCCGCCTGATACGGCCTCGCGCCTACGCACAGATCATTCACTGAAACACGAACAACAAGGCGGGACAGACAGACGGACGGACGGAGTTTGATGGGAGAGTTTTCCAGTAGAAACAAAGAGGGGCATAAAATCTCACTGTCCCCCCAAAATTACATTTTATCCATTGATACCATAGGGACCATTACTAGCGATAAGCACATTTTTTTCGCCAGCCCTGGATTTGCAGGGAGATTTCCCCATCGGCAATTTTTTTTCACGAAACAACCACAAATTTCACAGCAAAAAATTGCAGTCGTATCAAAAAAAGTTGTGTGCGTCAAAAAAGTTGCATTTCGTTCATTTTTCGGCATTACCCAAATTTTTCCAAAGTTTTGCATCCAAGTTTTTGTTCAAAAATTGTCACCCGCTTCAAAAAAATGATTGTGTGTCTAAAGAATTGTTGCGGGACAATTCTTTTTGACGCATAACATTTTCCCCATTTCGCGATTTTTTTGCCGTTTCGCAAATCTTTTGACAGATTCGCAAATTTTACGGCAAAGTAAACGGGACAGATATGCTCATCACTAATGACTAGCCATCACTAATCAGAACTAGTGATGAGCGAATCTGTCCCGTTTCGCTTCAAAGTAAAATTTGCGAATCTGTCGAAAGATTTGTGAAACAGTGAAAAATTCGCAAAACGGCGAAAATGTTGCACGACAAAAAGAATTGTCCCGCAACAATTCTTTGTACGCCCGACGATTCTCTTGACGCGGGTGACAATTTTCGGACGCATGGCAAATGTTTCCGTAGCAATTTTTTTCATCCATTTCGCAAAAAAATCTGCCAATGGCGAAACGCGGAAATTCACCACAAATCCATGGCTGCCAAAACATTTCACCCATCACTAATCAGAACTGGCGATGAGCGAATCTCTTTCGCTTCGCTGTAAAATTTGCAAATCTGTGAAAAGATTCGCGAAACGGTGAAAAATTCTCGAAATGGCGAAAATGTTGTGCGTCAAAAAGAATTTTCCCGCAACAATTCTTTTGACGTGCAACAATTCTTTTGACGCGGGCGACAATTTTTGGACATGCAGCAAATGTTTCCACTGCGAGTTTTTTAATCCGTTTCGTGAAAAAATCTGCCAATGGCGAAACGCGGAAATTCGCCACAAATCCATGCCTGCCGAAATATTTCACCCATCACTAATCAGAATTGGCGATAAGCGAATCTGTCCCATTTCTCTTCGCCGTAAAATATGCGAATCTGTGAAAAGATTTGTGAAACGGTGAAAAATTCTCGAAATGGTGAAAATGTTGTGTGTCAAAAAGAATTGTCCTGCAACAATTCTTTTGACGTGCGACAATTCTTTTGATGCGGGCCACAATTTTTGGACATGCAGCAAATGTTTCCACTGTGATTTTTTTCATCCGTTTCTCAAAAAAATCCGCCAATGGCGAAACGCGGAAATTCACCACAAATCCATGCCTGCCGAAACATTTCACCCATCACTAATCAGAACTGGCGATGAGCGAATCTGTTTCACTTTGCTGTAAAATTTGCAAATCTGTGAAAAGATTCACGAAACGGCGAAAAATTCTTGAAATGGCGAAAATGTTGTGCGTCAAAAAGAATTTTCCCGCAACAATTCTTTTCATGTGCGACAATTCTTTTGACGTGGGCGACAATTTTTGGACATGCAGCAAATGTTTCCGCTGCGATTTTTTTCATCCGTTTCGCGAAAAAATCTGCCAATGGCGAAACGCGGAAATTCACCACAAATCCATGCCTGCCGAAACATTTCGCCCATCAATAATCAGAACTAGCGCTGAACTAATCTGTCCCATTTCTCTTGGCCGTAAAATATGCGAATCTGTCGAAAGATTCGCAAAACAGCGAAAAATTATTTTTCAATTTTTGGACGTGCGGCAAATGTTTCTGCTGCAAATTTTTTCATCTGTTTCGCGAACAAATCTGCCAATGGCGAAACGCAGAAATTCACCACGAATCTATGGCGAAACATTTCACTAATCAGAACACAAGTGCAATCGCAATATCAGATGCATAATGCAGAGTATTTGCCATAATTCCATCATTGGGGGCAGATTTATTTAAATTGAATATTTCGTGAAGCGAATGAAAATTTTGCAAAATTCTGCTACCGTGCAACTTTTTGACATGACCGCAACTTTTTTGACGCAACGGTGACTTTTTTTCTCACTTGGTGAATTTTTGTGCAGCGAATCCACGTCTGGCAAAAAATGTTGCTCATCACTAACCGAAATATGAGTTTAGAGCTTAATACAAAACTCACCCACGTTCTATTCATTCCTATGGGGTTTTTAGAAGGGTATTTATCAAATGGTGAGTTGTAACTTTTACCTGTTGGTATATACACTTGTAAAAATCCCATAGGATTGAAAAGAACTTGGGTGAGTTTTTACGTATTAATGGGTTGTTCAACATGAACTATTAGTAGGATGTATGCGGGTGACAAAAAAAAAGATGCAGGCAACAAAAAAGTCGCGCCACTAATGTGTTTTGTGGATTTTTTGCATTTTCGCAAATTTTCCTGTCATTGTGCGAATTTTTCAGAGAAGCAAAATGGGACAGATTCACTCATCACTTTTTCACTTCGCCAAAAAATTCTCGAATCTTTGAAAAGATCCGCGAAATGGTGAAAAATTTGCGAAACAGCAGAAATGTTGTGCGGCAAAAAAAATTGTCGCCTGAGGCTTTTATTTTGTCTCAAGGCTATTCTTTTGTCGCCCATGGCTATTATTTTGTCGCCCGCGGCTATTATTTTGTCGCACGGCTATTCTTTTGTCGCCCGTGGCTATTATTTTGTTGCCCGTGGCTATTATTTTGTCGCCCGCGGCTATTATTTTGTCGCACGGCTATTCTTTTGTCGCCTGTGGCTATTATTTTGTCGCCTGTGGCTATTATTTTGTCGCACGGCTATTCTTTTGTCGCCCGTGGCTATTATTTTGTCGCACGGCTATTCTTTTGTCGCCCGCGGCTATTATTTCATGGCACTGCTATTATTTCGTCGCCTGTGGCTATTCTTTTGTCGCCCGTGGCTATTATTTCGTCACGCGGCTCTTCTTTTGACGCCCGCGACAATTTTTGGACGTGCGGCGAATTTTTCCGCGGCAAATTTTTTCATCCGTTTCACGAAACAATCCGCCTAAGGCGAAACGCGGAAATTCGCCGCGAATCCATGCCTGGGGAAACATTTCGCCCATCACTACTCATCACTAATTTTGACATGAATTTTCCATGTTGCTGTTGGTACCAACGGGGCACTTTGGTTCTGGTGTCGGGAAATTAGAAACCGCAGAGACTCGGAAGCCGAATGCTTTGTCGCTAATACGTTTTACAGGTTTAAATAAAACATGGAAGTGATCCCATTTCCGTATGCAAAGCTCTTGTAATAATGTTTATTTCATGGGAGTCTCACAAACTGCAATCGTTTTATTGATGTTGCCGAGAGGAAGTCAGTTTCTCGCTTTCACTCTCCTATTTTATTGTTCTGTTCAGCACGGGGGAATTTAAACAAGATTTAAGCGCTGAATTTAAGCGGCTTATGTATCAGTTTTGAAGTTTGCGAATTACAGTTTTTTTTTTTCTAAATCGAATAAACGCGCATATGGAATGGTCGCTTATTTATTAATAAGGAAAACGGGTACAAATAAAAAAACTCGAATTTGTCTAATTTTATTTTTATAAATAAGTAGTGATGAGCAAATTTTTTCGCTGCATGGATTTGCAGCGAATGTCCACATTTCGCCATTGGCGAATTGTTTTGCGAAACTTCTGTGAAAATTAGTAGTGGAAAAATTCGTCACACAGATTCGTCACACAAATTGTGTGCGGTCGCATAAAAAAAGGGCGCAATCGCGTCACATTGACCGTGATCGCGTCACGAAAAGGTGCGGTTGCGTCAAAATTGGGTGTGATCTCGTCAAAAAGTGAGGACAACAAAAAAATAGACGCAGGCGACAAAATAAGATGCGAGCGCTGAAAAAAATCACACGACAATTGCGTTTCACACATTTTTTACGGTTCTCGAATTTTCTTGTCAGATTCGCTTAAATTTTTTTGCTGCATGGATTTGCAGCGAATTTCCACATTTCGCCATTGGCAAATTGTTTTGCGAAACTTCAGTGAAAATTCGCTGCGGAAAAATTCGTCACACACAGATTTTTTTTTTGTCGTGCATCAAATTGGGTTCGGTCGCGTAAAAAAAAGGGCGCAATCGCGTCACATTGAGCGTGATCGCGTCACGAAAAGGCGCGGTCGCATCAAAATTGGGTGTGATCTCGTCAAAAAGTGAGGACAACAAAAAAATTGATGCTGGCGACAAAATAAGATGCGAGCGACAAAAAAAAATTGCACTACAAACGCGTTTTGCAAATTTTCTTGCCGTTTCCTGAATTTTATGGCGAAGCGAAACGGGACAGATTCGTTCATCCCTATTTATGAGCTCTAAAAACTCCAAAAATTTGGGTTTGAGAATACGGCTTGACTTTCCCTAGGGAAACTCCCATTGACTTCTATAGAAACCCGCTTTTAGATGGCAAATTTTTGCATTTGAGTTTTTAGGGTTTTTGCACTTAATAAATACCAGACATTCAAGTTTTCGAACCATAACTCAAATTGGAATTGAGAAAACAAAAAACACATTACTTTGATTTATAGTGAAGAACTCAAAAATTCTAAAAATAATGACAAAAGAGTAATGTGAAGTAGTCAAAATTTGGTGCCATTGACTGTGTTTTCTTGCCACGTTCTTCTCAGAATTCCAACACAGAGATGTGTGATAAAGCCAGCAAGGCAGTTGTGAATCTCACAAAAATTGCACCAGATCCTTTTGTGCACCAAGTGGGCAGATCATAGGCATTAACTTACATGCCATTCGTCTGTGCACAAGTAGGTGGTTCCACTTAGGAGCAGTGAGGGTATGGGATAAGGTCAGCATCCTTAGGGGGTACAGGGTTCCCCAAACTTTTTAACTTGTGAGCCACAATCCAATGAAAAAAGTGTTGATGAGCCACACAAGCATGAAAAAGTTAGTTGGGGATGCCAAATATGGGCTGTGATTGGCTCGTTGGTACCCCATGTGGGCTGTGCTTGGGGTAAAACTGCGTCTCTGTGACTCCAAAACTTGCCTCCAAGCCAGAAATGTAAAAATGGCCATCTACTTTGAGGCCACCGGGAGCAATGTCAAAGGGATTGGTGAGCAATATTTTTCCCCTGAGCCAGTGGTTGGGGGTACTTTAGAAATATAAGTACCAAAAGGACAGAAGTGCCTCAGTCATCTCATGACAACTCCTCTGATGACGCATCCAATGATGCCAAGCTTGTTAGGAGGGAGGAGCTTAGGAGCCACAAATAAATACATCAATTGATTAAGCGCCAAAGAAGCCAAACTCATAAGGATGGAGGAGCTTAGTGACAACAAATAACTTCATCAGTTGATGAATCGTCCGATGATGCCAAACTCGTTAGGAGGGAGGAGCTTAGGGACCACAAATAAATACATCAATTGATGAAATGTCCAATGATGCCAAACTCGTTAGCAGGGAGGAACTTAGGGACCACAATTAAATACATCAATCGATGAAGCGTCCGATGATGCCAAACTCGTTAGGAGGGAGGAGCTTAGGGACCACAATTAAATACATCAATCAATGAAGAGTCTGATGATGCCAAACTCGTTAGGAGGGAGGAGCTTAGGGACCACAAATAAATTCATCAATCGATGAAGCGTCCGATGATGCCAAACTCGTTAGGAGGGAGGAGCTTAGGGACCACAAATAAATTCATCAATCGATGAAGCGTCCAATAATGCCAAACTCGTTAGGAGGGAGGAGCTTAGGGACCACAAATAAATTCATCAACTGATGAAGTGTCCAGTGATCCCTAACTCATTAGGAGGGAGGAGCTTAGGGACCACAAATAAATTCATCAATCGATGAAGCATCCAATGATGCCAAACTCGTTAGGAGGGAGGAGCTTAGAGACCACAAATAAATTCATCAACTGATGAAGTGTCCAGTGATCCCTAACTCATTAGGAGGGAGGAGCTTAGGGACCACAAATAAATTCATCAATCGATGAAGCATCCAATGATGCCAAACTCGTTAGGAGGGAGGAGCTTAGGGACCACAAATAAATTCATCAATCGATGAAGCGTCCAATGATGCCAAACTCATTAGGAGGGAGGAGCTTAGGGACCACAAATAAATTAATCAATCGATGAAGCGCCCAATGATGCCAAACTCATTAGGAGGGAGGAGCTTAGGGACCACAAATAAATTCCTCAACTGATGAAGCGTCCAGTGATCCAAAACTCGTTAGGAGGGAGGAGCTTAGGGACCCCAAATAAATTAATCAATCGATGAAGCATCCAATAAAGCCAAACTCGTTAGGAGGGAGGAGCTTAGGGACCACAATTAAATACATCAATTGATGAAGCGTCCAATGATGCCAAACTCATTAGGAGGGAGGAGCTTAGGGACCACAAATAAATTCATCAATCGATGAAGCGTCCAATGATGCCAAACTCGTTAGGAGGGAGGAGCTTAGGGACCACAAATAAATTAATCAATCGATGAAGCGCCCAATGATGCCAAACTCATTAGGAGGGAGGAGCTTAGGGACCACAAATAAATTCCTCAACTGATGAAGCGTCCAGTGATCCAAAACTCGTTAGGAGGGAGGAGCTTAGGGACCACAAATAAATTCATCAATCGATGAAGCATCCAATAAAGCCAAACTCGTTAGGAGGGAGGAGCTTAGGGACCACAAATAAATTCATCAATCGATGAAGCGTCCAATAAAGCCAAACTCGTTAGGAGGGAGGAGCTTAGGGACCACAATTAAATACATCAATTGATGAAGCGTCCAATGATGCCAAACTCATTAGGAGGGAGGAGCTTAGGGACCACAAATAAATACATCAATTGATGAAGCGTCCGATGATGCCAAAATCATTAGGAGGGAGGAGCTTAGGGACCACAAATAAATATATCAATCGATGAAGCGTCCAATGATGCCAAAATCGTTAGGAGGGAGGAGCTTAGGGACCACAAATAAATTCATCAATTGTTGAAGCGTCCAATGATGCCAAACTCGTTAGGAGGGAGGAGCTTAGGGACCACAAATACATTCATCAATTGATGAAGCGTCCAATGATGCCAAACTCGTCAGGAGGGAGGAGCTTAGGGACCACAAATAAATTAATCAATCGATGAAGCGTCCGATGATCCCAAACTCGTTAGGAGGGAGGAGCTTAGGGACCACAAATATATTCATCAATCGATGAAGCATCCAATAATGACAAACTCATTAGGAGGGAGGAGCTTAGGGACCACAAATAAATTCATCAACTGATGAAGTGTCCAGTGATCCCTAACTCGTTAGGAGGGAGGAGCTTAGGGACCACAAATAAATTCATCAATCGATGAAGCGTCCAATGATGCCAAACTCGTTAGGAGGGAGGAGCTTAGGGACCACAAATAAATTCATCAACTGATGAAGCGTCCAGTGATCCAAAACTCGTTAGGAGGGAGGAGCTTAGGGACCACAAATAAATTAATCAATCGATGAAGCATCCAATAAAGCCAAACTCGTTAGGAGGGAGGAGCTTAGGGACCACAATTAAATACATCAATTGATGAAGCGTCCAATAATGCCAAACTCATTAGGAGGGAGGAGCTTAGGGACCACAAATAAATTCATCAATTGTTGAAGCGTCCGATGATGCCAAACTCGTCAGGAGGGAGAAGCTTAGGGAACACAAATAAATTAATCAATCGATGAAGCGTCCGATGATCCCAAACTCGTTAGGAGGGAGGAGCTTAGGGACCACAAATATATTCATCAATCGATGAAGCATCCAATAATGCCAAACTCGTTAGGAGGGAGGAGCTTAGGGACCACAAATAAATTCATCAACTGATGAAGTGTCCAGTGATCCCTAACTCATTAGGAGGGAGGAGCTTAGGGGCCACAAATAAATATATCAATCGATGAAGCGTCCAATGATGCCAAAATCGTTAGGAGGGAGGAGCTTAGGGACCACAAATAAATTAATCAATTGATGAAGCATCTGATAATGCCAAACTCGTTAGGAGGGAGGAGCTTAGGGACCACAAATAAATTCATCAATTGTTGAAGCGTCCAATGATGCCAAACTCGTTAGGAGGGAGGAGCTTAGGGACCACAAATAAATTCATCAATCGATGAAGCGTCCAATGATGCCAAACTCGTTAGGAGGGAGGAGCTTAGGGATCACAAATAAATTTATCAGTTGAGCCCTTACATTGTTCTGAATGTAGAATTATCAGTTGAATTATATGGCGCTACGTCCGGACGTACATTATAGGGATAAAACTGAGCGATGTCTCCGCGGATATTTCCTTTACATTTCCTTTATTGTGACTCTTCTCTAATAAAAACATTTCTATGGGTCAAATAAAAGTTTTATACGCGTTTTATGCCAATCTGTGAAAAGCGTGAATGTTAGTGCTCGTACAGCCCCGGAGTTTAGGAAATGTTCCACGCAACGCCGGTAGGGAACAAATGCATAAAAAATCAAATGAAAATATATAACTAATAAAAAAAACTATGCAACAAACCCAAAAGAGTTCAAGGGAAAGTAGTCATGAAAAACTACAGTTCGGCTTTACATTTCATTGGCAGCGCAACTTCTACGCCTGCAAAGTGCTTCAGAAACCACATGGTGGGGCTCATTCACTAGGTGATTGATTTAGTGTCCCTTAGGGGCCCATTTACTAAGGTTTCTGAGAAAAGTTTGTTTTTTTCATGTTTCACTTTTTCGAGATTTACATATGTGTTTTTTGGCAGTATATGATTTTCGTTTTTTTCTCAAAAAATTCTAGATAATTCTGAGTATTTTCTTGAAAAGTTTGAGAATTTTTTTTTTGAAAACTTTAGGCAAAAAGTACCCCAAGTTTAAGCTGCTGAGAACCATTGAGTCCTTTGGAGGCTTCGAATAGTAGAGGAATAGAATAGTCAGTGACAGTCTGCACTTGACACATTTTAAAGGGGAAGTTAAACACATTGTTTTCCATTTCACACACATTCAAGGGAAAGTAAACCCATCATTGTTTTCTATTTCACACACTTTCAAGGGGAAGTAAATCCTATCATTATTTTCTATTTCACCTAGGTTCAAGGGGAAGTTAATACCATAATTGCTTTTAATTTCATCTAGTTTCAAGGGGAAGTTAAACACATTATTGTTTTCCATTTCACACACATTCAATGGGGAATTAACCCCATCATTGTTTTCTATTTCACACAGTTTCAGAGGGAAGTTAATCCCATCATTGTTTTCTATTTAACACAGTTTCAGAGGGAAGTTAATCCCATCATTGTTTTCTATTTCACCCAGTTTAAAGGGGAAATTAATACCATCATTGTTTTCTATTTCACCCAGTTTCAAGGGGAAGTTAATCCCATCACTGTTTTCTATTTCACCCAGTTTCAAGGGGAAGTTAATACCATAATTGCATTCAATTATATCTAGTTTCAAGGGGAAGTTAATCCCATCATTGTTTTCTATTTCACCCAGTTTCAAGGGGAAGTTAATCCCATCATTGTTTTCTATTTCACCCAGTTTCAAGGGGAAGTTAATCCCATCATTGTTTTCTATTTCACCCAGTTTCAAGGGGAAGTTAATCCCATCATTGTTTTCTATTTCACCCAGTTTCAAGGGGAAGTTAATACCATCATTGTTTTCTATTTCACACACTTTCAGGGGGAAGTTAATCCCACCATTATTTTCGATTTCACCCAGGTTCAAGGGGAAGTTAATACCATAATTGCATTCAATTATATCTAGTTTAAAGGGGAAGTTAATCCCATCACTGTTTTCTATTTCACCCAGTTTCAAGGGGAAGTTAATACCATAATTGCATTCAATTATATCTAGTTTAAAGGGGAAGTTAATCCCATCATTGTTTTCTATTTCACCCAGTTTCAAGGGGAAGTTAATCCCATCATTGTTTTCTATTTCACCCAGTTTCAAGGGGAAGTTAATCCCATCATTGTTTTCTATTTCACCCAGTTTCAAGGGGAAGTTAATCCCATCATTGTTTTCTATTTCACCCAGTTTCAAGGGGAAGTTAATCCCATCATTGTTTTCTATTTCACACACTTTCAGGGGGAAGTTAATCCCACCATTATTTTCGATTTCACCCAGGTTCAAGGGGAAGTTAATACCATAATTGCATTCAATTATATCTAGTTTCAAGGGGAAGTTAATCCCTTCATTGGTTTCTATTTCACCCAGTTTCAAAGGGGACGTTAATCCCATCATCGTTTTCCATTTTACCCAGTTTGAACTTAAACACATTATTGTTTTCCAAGAATAAGCGCCAATGCTCCCAAAATGGCTGCCGGAGCGATTCCTGTTTGGGAAAAATAAAGAGGACTCATGGAAACAAACATCAATTTTTTGAGTTTTTCTAAACTTTTGGCTCAAAAAATTAGTGAATTTCTAAAGGTCAACTCAAATTTTTGGTACAATTGATTCAATCATTATCGTGACTAGCGATGCACCGAAGCCAGTTTTACGGGTTTGACGGAACCCCCGAATCCATGTTAAGGGATTTGGCTGAATACCAAACCGAATCCTCTATGTGACTTTCAAGGCCAGAAAAAACAAATCCCATGTCAGCGTAATGGGCACTAATACAGCAAATCCTCATTTACAATTTATTTCCCATTTAACTTTCAGTCCTGCTGTTGTTCCTCTGACTGTGTCAGTAAATAATAAGCCTCCCATTGGTGCAATTAGAACTTCCACTATAATTCTCCTCTGTCTCCCGCTGTTAATTCAATTGGGTACGGCCCGGCCACGGGCACCGGTATTTATCAAATTAACAGAGAGTAAATATGTATTTACTGTATTTTCTAGTGTTGACCCTTCATTAAATAAACTTATTTCCCACTGCTTCTGCTTTCAGACACTATTTGGCCGCAGAGGTTGGGTTGGGGACAAGTCAATATTGGGCAATAAAAAAACATGAAATTTATTTGGCCAAACAAGGAGACGCCTGGGGATACGGCAGAACAATGGCTTCTTTCTGTTGCTATTCGGGGAGTAATGTGATACACGCAGGAGCCGTTCGTTCCCCGGGAAATTACCATATCAACCATCTCCCAATCTGAAAATGACATTGGTTTTTTTAGTGCTCATTAAATTGTTAGTTTGTGCGGAAAGTGTTTCCTCTCGTTCCCCGATAAGAAGTGAAGCAGCGAATAATCACAAGCCAAACTTTAAGTAATTGCTTTCATGATCAACAACCTTATTTGTTGCAAATACTTATGTGGAATCAGTCAGGGAGGGGTAATTGTGTTGGGGGAAGAACGCTCTATTCCTCTCTTCTGCTTTGTACTCTTAGGGGCACATTCATCAAAGTACGATTGTTTCTGAATACATAAAAAACATATTTTTTCTTAGTTTTCGTACTGTACGTAATATCTGTGATTTTTCCATTAATTTGTGCAACTTTTTCGTACTTTGCGACAAAATTTACGCAAAAATATTGTATTTGTCGCAACGAGTAGGAAAGTTTCGGATTCATTCAATCTTCGGGATGGTGACTTTCCTTGGGCCAGGTTGGAGCTGCAGAGTGCCATTGAGCCCTATGGGAGACTTTCCTTGGGCCGGGTTGGAGCTGCAGAGTGCCATTGAGCCCTATGGGAGGCTTTCCTTGGGCCGGGTTGGAGCTGCAGAGCGCCATTGAGCCCTATGGGAGGCTTTCCTTGGGCCGGGTTGGAGCTGCATAGTGCCATTGAGCCCTATGGGAGACTTTCCTTGGGCTGGGTTGGAGCTGCAGAGTGCCATTGAGCCCTATGGGAGACTTTCCTTGGGCCGGGTTGGAGCTGCAGAGTGCCATTGAGCCCTATGGGAGACTTTCCTTGGGCCGGGTTGGAGCTGCAGAGTGCCATTGAGCCCTATGGGAGACTTTCCTTGGGCCGGGTTGGAGCTGCAGGGTGCCATTGAGCCCTATGGGAGGCTTTCCTTGGGCCGGGTTGGAGCTGCAGAGTGCCATTGAGCCCTATGGGAGGCTTTCCTTGGGTCGGGTTGGAGCTGCAGAGCGCCATTGAGCCCTATGGGAGGCTTTCCTTGGGCCGGGTTGGAGCTGCAGAGCGCCATTGAGCCCTATGGGAGGCTTTCCTTGGGCCGGGTTGGAGCTGCAGAGCGCCATTGAGCCCTATGGGAGGCTTTCCTTGGGCCGGGTTGGAGCTGCAGAGTGCCATTGAGCCCTATGGGAGACTTTCCTTGGGCCGGGTTGGAGCTGCAGAGCGCCATTGAGCCCTATGGGAGACTTTCCTTGGGCCGGGTTGGAGCTGCAGAGTGCCATTGAGCCCTATGGGAGACTTTCCTTGGGCCAGGTTGGAGCTGCAGAGTGCCATTGAGCCCTATGGGAGACTTTCCTTGGGCCGGGTTGGAGCTGCAGAGCGCCATTGAGCCCTATGGGAGGCTTTCCTTGGGCCGGGTTGGAGCTGCAGAGTGCCATTGAGCCCTATGGGAGACTTTCCTTGGGCCGGGTTGGAGCTGCAGAGCGCCATTGAGCCCTATGGGAGGCTTTCCTTGGGCCGGGTTGGAGCTGCAGAGTGCCATTGAGCCCTATGGGAGACTTTCCTTGGGCCAGGTTGGAGCTGCAGAGTGCCATTGAGCCCTATGGGAGACTTTCCTTGGGCCGGGTTGGAGCTGCAGAGTGCCATTGAGCTCTATGGGAGACTTTCCTTGGGCCGGGTTGGAGCTGCAGAGCGCCATTGAGCCCTATGGGAGACTTTCCTTGGGCCGGGTTGGAGCTGCAGAGCGCCATTGAGCCCTATGGGAGACTTTCCTTGGGCCGGGTTGGAGCTGCAGAGCGCCATTGAGCCCTATGGGAGACTTTCCTTGGGCCGGGTTGGAGCTGCAGAGTGCCATTGAGCCCTATGGGAGACTTCCCTTGGGCCGGGTTGGAGCTGCAGAGCGCCATTGAGCCCTATGGGAGACTTTCCTTGGGCCGGGTTGGAGCTGCAGAGTGACATTGAGCCCTATGGGAGACTTTCCTTGGGCCGGGTTGGAGCTGCAGAGTGACATTGAGCCCTATGGGAGACTTTCCTTGGGCCGGGTTGGAGCTGCAGAGTGCCATTGAGCCCTATGGGAGACTTTCCTTGGGCCGGGTTGGAGCTGCAGAGTGCCATTGAGCCCTATGGGAGACTTTCCTTGGGCCGGGTTGGAGCTGCAGAGTGCCATTGAGCCCTATGGGAGACTTTCCTTGGGCCGGGTTGGAGCTGCAGAGTGCCATTGAGCCCTATGGGAGACTTTCCTTGGGCCGGGTTGGAGCTGCAGAGTGCCATTGAGCCCTATGGGAGACTTTCCTTGGGCCGGGTTGGAGCTGCAGAGTGCCATTGAGCCCTATGGGAGACTTTCCTTGGGCCGGGTTGGAGCTGCAGAGTGCCAATGAGCCCTATGGGAGACTTTTAAAATCATGCACTCAAGGTTCAAAGTCAGAAAGGTTTCCGTGCCGTTTACGTTTACGTGCGAATACGAAAATTTTGTGACTTTTGGATCGCCAATACGATATTATCGTCACTATTACGATTTTTTCGTAAGCATTTTCGATCATCAGAAATATTCGTATCTAATCCGAATTTTATCCGTTTCGGGATTTGAACTCGTACTTTGATGAATCTGCCCCCTTAGAGTTTCAAGGGAGTTTATAAAGATATCGTCGTCTCACTGTTTCCCATTCACATTGCTGTATCTTTGCTACAGAGATTTACATGGAGCCACGAGGCTTCCTTCTATATAAGAATAAAATTACAAATTGGATTTTACTCGCCATTCGTGGTTTAAAATGAGTTTATTTGTGATTTCACGGCCACAACTTTTTTTGACTTGACCATGACCACAACTTTTTTTATGTGACCACAACTTTTTTAAAAATTTTTGTGTGTTGAAAAATTTGTGCGGTAGCCACATTTTGCAAATTTGTTCCCAATTCAAGATTTTTTTCAGCAGTTTCCTCAATTTTTTGGTGAAGCGAATTGGGACAACAATAGATAATCTTTTCATATGATACTGTTCCATCATTGGATATCCAGTCGCTGTGATTATTCCATCAGGTTTCCCTCTTCTTAGCATTGTCTGTGGCGCATCATTGGCCAAAACTGGAGGTTCCCAAGATTTTCCATTACCTTCTATTTTCCATGATGCCATTCCTAAAGGTCTATAAGGATCTTGGGGACCATAGAAAACCCATGGTCGGGCCCATCAGGCCCATAGTCCCCCAGTTGTGCTGCTCTAGGCTGTTTTGATGGAAATTGTATTTATTTTATACAGTAAATACCTTATTCTCTCCACATACCCTGTGGCCTCTGTAGATCTCTCCCACTTTATATGTTCTGCATTCCCCTGAAAACAAATTGCTCGGATCCATTTCCATAAATTTGCATTTCAAAAATATTCCACTTCTCATCAGGAGCCAATAATCATTCTCGCCGCCGCGGTTCAATTAAACCGTTATTTGCATCTGATATTTCGAATGAACTGGATTTTTGTTTGTTTGTTTCAATTTCCCTTTCACAGGGGGGAATTTTTCGTTTTGCTAATGGCGTTGATTTAGTGGATTAACTCGTTTATTTTCCTCGTCAGACGTCAACAGAAATAAACCCTCAGCTAATTGCTGAGCAAACAGGGAAACACGGGACCAAATCTGTTCGTAAATCATCATTAAATGGAGGGTTAGGAAGGAGACGCGTGAGTATAAAATGGTTTATTCCAACAGAACAGTGTGCGTTCTACTCTATTTTTCACTATTATTCTGCGTGGGTTCTACTATTTGATATTTCGGACTGAGGTACCCTGGGCCCACCAATAGTGATGAGCGAATCTGTCCCATTTCGCTTTGCCAGAAAATTCGCTAAATGCATTTGTTTCGCAATTTTTTTTGTCGCCCGCATCTATATTTTTGTGCCCGTGTCTATTTATTTGTCGCCCGTGCTTTTTGACGTGACTGAGCCAAAAAAAAAAATTTCCGCAAGGCGAATTTTTCCGTGGTGAATTTTCACGGAAGAGAAACATTTAGTCAATGGCGAAATGTGGAAATTTGCTGCAAATCCATGACTGGCAAAAAAATTCGCTCATCACTACCCACCACCCCACCAACTTAGTCGCTCTTCTCTGTACTTTCTCTATTTGATTACTGCCCCCCCTTATATATTTATATATAGTGACCCCCCCTCAACTGCCCCCCCCCCCCAGTGTAACCAATCCCAACTGGGCCAGCCTTTCCCCATAACTGAGCCCATTCCCTTTATCAGCTTAGTTGCTCTTCCCTATACTTTCGCTATTTCATTACTGCCCCCCCTTATATATTTATATATAGTGACCCCTCCCCCTTAACTGCCCCCCCCCCCCCAGTGTAACCAATCCCAACTGGGCCAGCCTTTCCCCATAACTGAGCCCATTCCCTTTATCAGCTTAGTCGCTCTTCCCTATACTTTCGCTATTTCATTACTGCCCCCCCCTTATATATTTATATATAGTGACCCCCCCCCCCTTAACTGCCCCTTCCCCAGTGTAACCAATCCCAACTGGGCCAGCCTTTCCCCATAACTGAGCCCATTCCCTTTATCAGCTTAGTCGCTCTTCCCTATACTTTCGCTATTTCATTACTGCCCCCCCTTATATATTTATATATAGTGACCCCCCCCCCTTAACTGCCCCCCCCCCCCAGTGTAACCAATCCCAACTGGGCCAGCCTTTCCCCATAACTGAGCCCATTCCCTTTATCAGCTTAGTCGCTCTTCCCTATACTTTCGCTATTTCATTACTGCCCCCCCTTATATATTTATATATAGTGACCCCCCCCCCCTTAACTGCCCCTTCCCCAGTGTAACCAATCCCAACTGGGCCAGCCTTTCCCCATAACTGAGCCCATTCCCTTTATCAGCTTAGTCGCTCTTCCCTATACTTTCGCTATTTCATTACTGCCCCCCCTTATATATTTATATATAGTGACCCCCCCCCCTTAACTGCCCCTTCCCCAGAGTAACCAATCCCAACTGGGCCAGCCTTTCCCCATAACTGAGCCCATTCCCTTTATCAGCTTAGTCGCTCTTCCCTGTACTTTCTCTATTTCATTACTGCCCCCCCCTTATATATTTATATATAGTGACCCCCCCTTAACTGCCCCTTCCCCAGTGTAACCAATCCCAACTGGGCCAGCCTTTCCCCATAACTGAGCCCATTCCCTTTATCAGCTTAGTCGCTCTTCCCTGTACTTTCTCTATTTCATTACTGCCCCCCCTTATATATTTATATATAGTGACCCCCCCTTAACTGCCCCTTCCCCAGAGTAACCAATCCCAACTGGGCCAGCCTTTCCCCATAACTGAGCCCATTCCCTTTATCAGCTTAGTCGCTCTTCCCTGTACTTTCCCTATTTCATTACTGCCCCCCCTTATATATTTATATATAGTGACCCCCCCTTAACTGCCCCTTCCCCAGTGTAACCAATCCCAACTGGGCCAGCCTTTCCCCATAACTGAGCCCATTCCCTTTATCAGCTTAGTCGCTCTTCCCTGTACTTTCCCTATTTCATTACTGCCCCCCCTTATATATTTATATATAGTGACCCCCCCTTAACTGCCCCTTCCCCAGTGTAACCAATCCCAACTGGGCCAGCCTTTCCCCATAACTGAGCCCATTCCCTTTATCAGCTTAGTCGCTCTTCCCTGTACTTTCTCTATTTCATTACTGCCCCCCCTTATATATTTATATATAGTGACCCCCCCTTAACTGCCCCCCCCCCCAGTGTAACCAATCCCAACTGGGCCAGCCTTTCCCCATAACTGAGCCCATTCCCTTTATCAGCTTAGTCGCTCTTCCCTGTACTTTCCCTATTTCATTACTGCCCCCCCTTATATATTTATATATAGTGACCCCCCCCTTAACTGCCCCCCCCCCCAGTGTAACCAATCCCAACTGGGCCAGCCTTTCCCCATAACTGAGCCCATTCCCTTTATCAGCTTAGTCGCTCTTCCCTGTACTTTCTCTATTTCATTACTGCCCCCCCTTATATATTTATATATAGTGACCCCCCCCTTAACTGCCCCTTCCCCAGTGTAACCAATCCCAACTGGGCCAGCCTTTCCCCATAACTGAGCCCATTCCCTTTATCAGCTTAGTCGCTCTTCCCTGTACTTTCTCTATTTCATTACTGCCCCCCCTTATATATTTATATATAGTGACCCCCCCTTAACTGCCCCTTCCCCAGTGTAACCAATCCCAACTGGGCCAGCCTTTCCCCATAACTGAGCCCATTCCCTTTATCAGCTTAGTCGCTCTTCCCTGTACTTTCTCTATTTCATTACTGCCCCCCCCCTTATATATTTATATATAGGGATCAGTTGCTTCAAGTCAATGGAAGACAAAGATGCAAAATCCTTATAAAAGTCTCCGCTTCACCTTTAAAACTTTACAGTAACACATCAGGAGACGCTCGGGGCAGACGCTTATTATAACAGGGCAGCATTCATTTCTCTTTGCTTTACAATTAATTAGCATTTCATTGACAAAACGTAATTATATGGCCCCTAATTTACTGTGTTTTCCTGCTTATCAGCCCTCGTTTCTAATCTGTTCAGAATTCAAATAAGTGGGAGGAATTGATTTTTCTTTTTATTTCGCACGTAGATGAAAGCGTTTTTTTCCCTCTTCCTCAAGGTCATGGGATTTATTACCAGACATTTATAATGGGGTTCATGTATGGGGGGGGGGGGGTTTGTTCAATTTCAGTTCTAATTATATTGGGAATTTTACATAAAGATGTCAGTTGTGATAACTGTTTATTTCGCGGCCGACATTGCTTTGTTGACACTTGATTTTCAGAAGGTCAGAAGACGTTTCTGTAATTACCGGAGGGTTCGTTTCGTTAGGGGGGGGGGCGTAATGAGAGTGACATTATTATATGCGCCCGACTGGTCTCTCACTTTGTATTCAAGGTCGCAGTCCATGTGAATTAGTAAAAAGTGAGTTGATAGGTGCCACCTAAACGGCATGAAAGGAGCCGGGATTAGTGTTACTATTCAGTTCTATAGCGCCAACATATTCAGTAGCGCAGTATAGAGATTAGGCATCAGTCCCATCAGTCCCTGCCCCAGTGGAACTCACCTAAATACTTTTACATGAAAGCCATACAGACATAGATACATAGTTACAGCTGAGATGAATAAATACACAAATCTGACCACTTAAAATAAATCCCAGTGCCCATTTATACATAAACTCTGATTCTAAGATCCCAATAGCCTTAGATATTATACATCTCCAAGAAATCATCCAAGCCCCTTTTAAAGGCATTAATAGAATCTACCCTCCCAACACCCCCCGGCAGGGCATTCCCCAACCCCCTCACTGCCCTCACCGTGAGGAACCCCCTACCCAACATCCCCCGGCAGGGCATTCCCCAACCCCCTCACTGCCCTCACCGTGAGGAACCCCCTACCCAACATCCCCCGGCAGGGCATTCCCCAACCCCCCCACTGCCCTCACCGTGAGGAACCCCCTACCCAACATCCCCCGGCAGGGCATTCCCCAACCTCCTCACTGCCCTCACCGTGAGGAACCCCCTACCCAACATCCCCCGGCAGGGCATTCCCCAACCCCCTCACTGCCCTCACCGTGAGGAACCCCCACCCAACATCCCCCGGCAGGGCATTCCCCAACCCCCCTCACTGCCCTCACCGTGAGGAACCCCCTACCCAACATCCCCCGGCAGGGCATTCCCCAACCCCCCTCACTGCCCTCACCGTGAGGAACCCCCTACCCAACATCCCCCGGCAGGGCATTCCCCAACCCCCTCACTGCCCTCACCGTGAGGAACCCCCTACCCAACATCCCCCGGCAGGGCATTCCCCAACCCCCTCACTGCCCTCACCGTGAGGAACCCCCTACCCAACATCCCCCGGCAGGGCATTCCCCAACCCCCCTCACTGCCCTCACCGTGAGGAACCCCCTACCCAACATCCCCCGGCAGGGCATTCCCCAACCCCCTCACTGCCCTCACCATGAGGAACCCCCTACCCAACATCCCCCGGCAGGGCATTCCCCAACCCCCTCACTGCCCTCACCGTGAGGAACCCCCTACCCAACATCCCCCGGCAGGGCATTCCCCAACCCCCTCACTGCCCTCATCATGAGGAACCCCCTACCCAACATCCCCCGGCAGGGCATTCCCCAACCCCCTCACTGCCCTCACCGTGAGGAACCCCCTACCCAACATCCCCCGGCAGGGCATTCCCCAACCCCCTCACTGCCCTCACCGTGACTAACCCCCTAACCAACATCCCCCGGCAGGGCATTCCCCAACCCCCTCACTGCCCTCACCGTGAGGAACCCCCTACCCAACATCCCCCGGCAGGGCATTCCCCAACCCCCTCACTGCCCTCACCGTGAGGAACCCCCTACCCAACATCCCCCGGCAGGGCATTCCCCAACCCCCTCACTGCCCTCCCCGTGAGGAACCCCCTACCCAACATCCCCCGGCAGGGCATTCCCCAACCCCCTCACTGCCCTCACCGTGAGGAACCCCCTACCCAACATCCCCCGGCAGGGCATTCCCCAACCCCCTCACTGCCCTCACCGTGAGGAACCCCCTACCCAACATCCCCCGGCAGGGCATTCCCCAACCCCCTCACTGCCCTCACCGTGAGGAAGCCCTTACCTTATAGTTTTGCCTAATTTAGTGTCGTCAGAAAAAACAGAAACAGTACTGTCTATGCCCCCCTCCTGGTCATTAATAAATAAGTTAAAAAGCAAAGGACCAAGGACTGACCCCTGCGGTACCCACTAACCACACTGGCCCAATTAGAAAACGCTCCATTCCCCCCCCCCACTCTGTATAATGTATCCTTCAGCCAGTTCCCTATCCAATTACAGATATTATGTTCCAGGCCAATTTACATTAATGTAACCAGTAACTTTCTGTGCGGTACCAAATGCTTTAGCAAAGTCGATCACATCCACTGCCATCCCAGGGTCTCATCTCCTCATAGAAGGGAATTAGGTTTGTTTGGCAAGATCTATTCCACATGTTGGCACAAACTTATAGAATTGTCTCGTATGACATGTTTTTATCATTTTTAATTATTTTTCTATTTCTATTTTTCGAAACTTTACATTTTTCTCTTTACAACCTGAAATGTAAAATGCAGTCTGTTGGCCAAAGTCAGATTTCTACTGAGACTAGACCCGTAGCTTCAATAACATTTTTGGTTCTTATCTTTCTTCCCAGGCAACTCCTAGAGGGAAACAGGGATTTTGTGCAAATACTTTTCTTAAAAAAATAACCCAAAACCCCTATAGCAAAGAAAAAGATTTATGTCATTGCAATGGTAATAAATGAAATCTCGCAGCCTATAGCTGGGTGAGAATCCACAGAAGTCAACTGCAAGTGTTTTATCAGCATTCATATAGAATAGAAATCATAAATATTATAAAGAGATAAGGGGTGTTCTATCTGGAACTCATAGTTGCCCCCCCCCCAACTTTCTCTGGATTAACAAAATGCTAAGTAAGACCTTGACTAATGTGCTACTACTGTATGTAGGAGAGGAGAAGGAGAAGAAAATGATTGGGAGACAAGAGAATTATTTAAGTAGAAGGTAAATCAGAGAAGGGGGCAATAATACAGGATGAAGGCAACGGTAGAGGCAAAAATAGGTCCATTGGCCAGTTAGCTGGGGGCTATCATACTCTAATGGGGGCAGATGAGCAAGGGGCAGTCAGAGGGCCCACAGGTAATATAGCCCACAGAGATATAGCAGTAGGCAGGATAGACATCTTGAGATGTTTCTGAACTACAGATCTCAGTAGCAATACCTGACCATTCTATATCACTCTAGGGCAGTGATCCCCAACCAGTGGCTCAAGAGCAACATGTTGCTCACCACCCCCTTTAAAGTTGCTCCCAGTTGCTATTTTTATATTTCGGGCTTGGAGACAAGTTTTGGAACCACAGAGACCCAGTTTTGCTCCAGGCAGAGCCTCCTGCAGTTCATTAGTCCATATGGGGCTACCAAATAGCCAATCACAGTCCTTATTTAGCATTCCTAAAGGACTTTTTTTCATGCTTGTGTTGCTCCCCAACACGTTTTACAGCTCACAATTAAAAAAGGTTGGGGATCCCTGCTCCATGTATTTAGCCAAAGGCTCTCTAACCATCTAATGGACTTCATGCTTTTGCCTCTACTGTGTTTCTCTGGAAGTAACTTGCTCAGAAACAGTTCTTTCCTTTCTTGCTGGATAAATGTCCATTAACAGAAACTCTTGAAAACACAACTGAGGTTCTCTAAGTGTTACAATAGCGTCGGGATTTGCCCAATATGGCAGTGGTAGAGACAGGGACACCAAGTTCCAGTTTAAAGCAGATTTCTCACTGCTCTTTATTATAAAAAGTTCAGTTTTCTCACAAAATATCACTTTTCCTAAATATCACTTTATAAACAGATGGAAGACCTTCACTCCATGGGTTTTCTACACTCTAAAAAATTGATAAGCTACAGTGACACACAATGGCAGCAGGGCGGAGGGTCCACCATGTTTCAAATGGGATCCTCAATCCACCATGACAGCCAAGGAACACCTGGCTAGAGTAATAAATTGTGTTTCCATAATCATTAATTATGTCATCCATCACCATATGCAGAAGGATTTGTCCATCTTGGTAAACAGATGGAAGACCTTCACTCCATGGGTTTTCTGTTGGCTACACTCAACTGCAGCTCTACAGAGAGTCACCTTCTCTCTCACCAGTCAGTACATGGACTTTTTATGGTTGCCATTCTCTTCTTCAGCCCTGGGGCTAATGAAATAACCGCAATACCATTTGGTCAAAGGTTTAATAATCATTTAGCTTCTGGCTAAAAAATTGATAAGCTACAGTGATACAGAATGGCCACAGGACAGAGGGTCCACCGTTAGTGATGAGCAAATCTGTCTGTTCTGCTTCACCATAAAATTTGCGAAATGGTGAAAAATTCACGTAACGCATTTGTTGCGTGGCTTTTTTTGTTGCTCGTATCTATTTTGTCGCCCGCGTCTTTTTTTTTTTTGGTCGCCCGTGCCCTTTTTTGAAGCAACCATTACATGCTGTGAATTATTCCACGGCAAATTTTCACTGAAGTTTAACGAAACAATTTGCCAATGGCGAAATGCATAAATTTGTTGCGAATCCATGCATGGCGAAAAAATTTGCTCATCACTAGCCACCATGATTCAAATGGGATCCTTAATCCAACATGACAGGCACGGAACACCTGGCTAGAGTAATAAATAGGGATGCACTGAACCCACTTTTTTGGGTTCAGCTGAACCCTCAAACCCACCCGACGGATTCTACCGAATCCTAATTAGCATAGCAAAAAATTTTCTTCCCCTACCATGTGTCCCACTGCCAAGCGCTGGTTCCAATACCCCATGGCATTGTGGGTCACCGTGTCCCACTGCCAAGCGCTGGTTCCAATACCCCATGGCATTGTGGGTCACCGTGTCCCGCTGCCAAGCTCTGGTTCCAATACCCCATGGCATTGTGGGTCACCGTGTCCCTCTACCAAGCACTGGTTCCAATACCCCATGGCATTGTGGGTCACCGTGTCCCGCTGCCAAGCGCTGGTTCCAATACCCCATGGCATTGTGGGTCACCGTGTCCCGCTGCCAAGCGCTGGTTCCAATACCCCATGGCATTGTGGGTCACCGTGTCCCTCTACCAAGCACTGGTTCCAATACCCCATGGCATTGTGGGTCACCGTGTCCCGCTGCCAAGCGCTGGTTCCAATACCCCATGGCATTGTGGGTCACCGTGTCCCACTGCCAAGCGCTGGTTCCAATACCCCATGGCTTTGTGGGTCCCCGTGTCCTGCTGCCAAGCACTGGTTCCAATACCCCATGGCATTGGGGGTCACCGTGTCCCACTGCCAAGCGCTGGTTCCAATACCCCATGGCATTGTGGGTCACCGTGTCCCTCTACCAAGCACTGGTTCCAATACCCCATGGCATTGTGGGTCACCGTGTCCCGCTGCCAAACACTGGTTCCAATATCCCATGGCATTGTGGGTCACCGTGTCCCACTGCCAAACACTGGTTCCAATATCCCATGGCATTGTGGGTCACCGTGTCCCACTGCCAAACACTGGTTCCAATATCCCATGGCATTGTGGGCCACTGTGTCCCAAAGTGACTGGCACAGCTGATATATTTCTGAATAATTGCTCTGAATATGACAAAACCCAACATTTTTTTCTTCTAAATCAGTGATTGACTCACAGTAGGAGGAAATAATTCTGTTCTTTCATTTGGAAAAAAAGTAATTAAGCGCATGGGTTTGCTTAGTTGGGTAAGTCATTCCGATCTCTCACTGAAGCAAATGAAGTTTCTTGGGTAAAAGTCTGAGCCGGGATCAGCGTGCCGTGCATCTGACAAGTGTAAGTGTCGTATCTGCAATAACAGAACCACAAGGATGTCACTTGTTTGAATTAAAGGGAAACTACACCCCCAGAATGAATACGTAACCAACACACAGTTTATATTATGTTAAGTTTCCTATTAAAGAATCTCCCCAAACTGGAATATATATATATCAGTAAATATTGCCCTTTTACATCCTTTCCCTTGAGCCGCCATTTAGTGAAGGGCTGTGTGCCCCCTCAGAGATCAGCTGACAGGAAGTGATGCAGCTCTAACTGTAACAGGAAGTAGTGTGGGAGCAAAAGGCAGAACGCTGCCCATTCATTGGCTGATGGGGCCTAGCATGTATGTGTGCCTTGGCTTGTTTGTGTGCACTGTGACTCCTATGATCCCAGGGGGCGGCCCTTAGTACTTAAAATGGCAGTTTCCTATTTAGGATTACCCAATGGCACATACTGCTAAATAAGTATATTTATATGAAAATGGTTTATTTAGATGAAGCAGGGTTTTACATATGAGCTGTTTATGCAATATATTTGTATAGAGACCTACATTGTTTGGGGGTATAGTTTCCCTTTAAGTGAACTGCTTCTGTAGCAAAAGAGGTCAATAAAAAAATCCCTGGGGGACGTCTCACCTCAACCAGCTTTTAACCAATTAGAATCCATGGACCAGAACTGACATTTTTTATTGAATGAGGTATCACCATGATAAAAGCTGAATTATAGGGGGTCACATGTTCCAGTCATGTGTTTTGTGGACCCACGTAATGCACCTTGCACCCAGAATGCACCGTAATCACCGTGCCGCCATTATGGGTGCAATGCTGCAGATCTAATTAGTACCGTGTTCATGTAAAGCCCTAATGACAAATGTCCTGAATGATATTGGAAATGAAATATAAAGCTTTTGTGAGCTTAGGCACAATGTTACTTTTATGGGCAATTAAAAACTTCCCATTGAAATGCCATCACTCTTCATGCAATTTAATGTTCAGAATGGTACGTTGTCTTTTAGTTGTGTTTGGTACAGAGTCATATCAACTGGAATTGGGGATTTAGGCACCACCTGATCCTCTTACTGCCAGCAACACCATTAAATAAACCCAATAGGGCTGTTCTGCCCCAATAAGGGGTAATTATATCTTAGTTGGGATCAAGTACAGGTACTGTTTTATTATTACAGAGAAAAGGGAATCATTTTACCATTAAATAAACCCAATAGGGCTGTTCTGCCCCAATAAGGGGTAAGTATATCTTAGTTCAGATCAAGTACAGGTACTGTTTTATTATTACAGAGAAAAGGGAATCATTTAACCATGAAATAAACCCAATAGGGCTGTTCTGCCCCAATAAGGGGTAATTATATCTTAGTTGGGATCAAGTACAGGTACTGTTTTATTATTACAGAGAAAAGGGAATCATTTAACCATTAAATAAACCCAATAGGGCTGTTCTGCCCCCAATAAGGGGTAATTATATCTTAGTTGGGATCAAGTACAGGTACTGTTTTATTACTACAGAGAAAAGGGAATCATTTAACCATTAAATAAACCCAATAGGGCTGTTCTGCCCCAATAAGGGGTAATTATATCTTAGTTGGGATCAAGTACAGGTACTGTTTTATTATTACAGAGAAAAGGGAATCATTTAACCATGAAATAAACCCAATAGGGCTGTTCTGCCCCCAATAAGGGGTAATTATATCTTAGTTGGGATCAAGTACAGGTACTGTTTTATTATTACAGAGAAAAGGGAATCATTTAACCATTAAATAAACCCAATAGGGCTGTTCTGCCCCAATAAGGGGTAATTATATCTTAGTTGGGATCAAGTACAGGTACTGTTTTATTACTACAGAGAAAAGGGAATCATTTAACCATTAAATAAACCCAATAGGGCTGTTCTGCCCCAATAAGGGGTAATTATATCTTAGTTGGGATCAAGTACAGGTACTGTTTTATTACTACAGAGAAAAGGGAATCATTTAACCATGAAATAAACCCAATAGGGCTGTTCTGCCCCAATAAGGGGTAATTATATCTTAGTTGGGATCAAGTACAGGTACTGTTTTATTATTACAGAGAAAAGGGAATCATTTAACCATTAAATAAACCCAATAGGGCTGTTCTGCCCCAATAAGGGGTAATTATATCTTAGTTGGGATCAAGTACAGGTACTGTTTTATTATTACAGAGAAAAGGGAATCATTTAACCATGAAATAAACCCAATAGGGCTGTTCTGCCCCAATAAGGGGTAATTATATCTTAGTTGGGATCAAGTACAGGTACTGTTTTATTATTACAGAGAAAAGGGAATCATTTAACCATTAAATAAACCCAATAGGGCTGTTCTGCCCCCAATAAGGGGTAATTATATCTTAGTTGGGATCAACAGTTTTGAGTAATTTACCTATATAAACTCGTTCCAGTAGAGTAAAAGGAATAAGAATGATGTTTGTTCCATATCAAGGTCAGAGGAAGAGATTTGGGTCCTTTCTAAACTCCTCATATTTTCTCTTATTAATTCCAAAGAGAAACAAGGGCATCGCCGGCATCTGACGAGTGATTACAGACGATTCCGAGTGACACTTGGAGCTGCTGTAGATTAAAAACAGAAAATGATGAACAATTGGAGAGATTAGAAACTCATTGCAGACACGGCCCCTGTATTGATACGGAGCGACCATTTGCAATGGGCAAAAAGGAGACTAAATGGGAAATTCTCTGCAAGAAAGGACCGGGGCCCTGGACCGGAGCCAGCGCGCTCATTATCCTGCTCATTAGAGTTAATAAAATGAACCTTCGTTAGGACATTGCTGGGATTAACTGTTTTGTTAAGTGCCGGATATGAAGAGGCACAGCTGTTTGTACCATAGAGTACAGAGGAGATCTTTATGTTTATTATACTCCTTCATTCTACTGGCTCCCAGTTATACTCCCTGGAGAGGCCAATTACCCATCCATAGAAGAACAGGATCTGTAGAATAATGGGAGGAAAAAAAATATAGATTTTTTTTTTCAACTCTAATAAACTAAAAGAATCAGTTTTACTTTGTGTTAAATTGTTTGAATGCACTAAATGGGAAGCAAAATAATTCGCAAGCAGTAACCCTTCCAATACCTTCCCCTAGATCCTGTGCACTGTATACTGGCAAACTCTCTGTACAGGCTATGGGCAAACTTAGGGGGCTGTTCCTGCTGAATTGTGCTTAGTACAGGGGAATCCCTATGTGCCATAGTTTTATGGTATCTCTCTGTACAGGCTATGGGCAAACTTAGGGGGCTGTTCCTGCTGAATTGTGCTTAGTACAGGGGAATCCCTATGTGCCATAGTTTTATGGTATCTCTCTGTACAGGCTATGGGCAAACTTAGGGGGCTGTTCCTGCTGAATTGTGCTTAGTACAGGGGAATCCCTATGTGCCATAGTTTTATGGTATCTCTCTGTACAGGCTATGGGCAAACTTAGGGGGCTGTTCCTGCTGAATTGTGCTTAGTACAGGGGAATCCCTATGTGCCATAGTTTTATGGTATCTCTGTACAGGCTATGAGCAACCTTAGGGGGCTGTTCCTGCTGAATTGTGCTTAGTACAGGGGAAATTTTTGTTTATTGAGTTCTTGCATCCTAATACAATAAAGCTTAAAATAACATAACAAATAAGCAAAAGCATTAAATAGATTTACATGCAGTAAACATAATTAGCTTATCCATAAACGTATCCGCTTGCTCTGTGGGCAACTGTACAAATGTTACAAAGCTGATGTATAGTCGCACCTGAGCTATACAACGCTGCTCAATTTCCAACTTTAACTCAACTTCAATGAGCGGCTCAGCCTGGCTGGGTGCCACTCTACTATAAACAACTATATACACAAAACATGGCTCCGACTCCAGGAAGACAAAAGATTGGGCTACTCACCTAAAACTGTATGAAGCCCCATCAGAAAAATACATAGAAGGCAAAAATCTAAGGGGGGTGAAAAGTATTAGCCCATCACCAAAGAGACATCAGAATTAGCAAGAGACTCACGGTGGGTCAAACTGAATGCCCCTCCACAGACCCTTCCACCTTGCTTCATCCATCCTTTGTCTCTCCAAAGAGCGTATCTTCCCGAGCTCACCCAGTACCATATCCACCACCACTGGACCGGGGAGGACTTCACGCCTGAGAGAAACCTTGCACCGTGCGTTCCAGGTGTAAAAGCAGACAACAGAGCTGACTAAGAAAAGGGTGCCCAAATCATACCCCCTGTGTCGCTTGAATGCCCCATAGGCCCACTCCTGGTAATTACAACCAGAGAGGCAAGGAATGCCCAAGGCAGCAGAGACTTGTTTGTAAACATCTATGTTAAAGGGGCACTGAAGCAAGAAGTGGTCCATCGTTTCCACTTCCCCAGAGCATTCCTCTCGTGGGCAGTCACGGTAATCAGTGCGTCTGTACTTCAGATTCCCATTAACATAGAGCTTCCCGTGGAAGGAGCGCCAGACGACATCCCTGAGCTTCGGGGGAACCCTTGGGGAATTGACTAAAGAGAGCCCTGATCTCAACACCTCGTCTGGACAGTCTTTCAGGGCCAGTGATGCATGAAAGTAGGAACCCAAGACTCTCCTATCGATGTCCCTTCTTGGAGAAGCCCTGATCTCCCCAACAGACACACACCACCGCCTCATCACCTTCAGACTCACGGCAACATAAGGCGGGAGAGGGGCATGAGGAGCACGCACGCTCTTTACCAAGCCGCCTCTCTTCCAACACTCAAGAAAAGGAAGGGCCCAAACTCTGAAGATCTCCACCCACAAAGGAGGCTTCTCCAAGAGGAGGTTGTTATAGTTGTACTTAATAAAGGTGTTCACGAAGAACACAACGGGGTTCACCATACCGAGACCCCCCTCCTTCCTTTGTAGGTAGGTAATATTCCTTTTGATGAGGTTTGTCTTATTCCCCCATAACAGTTGGAAGAAGAGACCTTTGATCTTAACGTAGAAAGCTTCTGGCAAAAGGCACACATGGCTGAGATACAAAAAGATTGGAATCAGGTAGGTTTTGATAAGATCCACCCTTTTTCTGAGGGTAAATTTCAACCCTTTCCACCGGTTCACCAGAACAGATGCGGTTTCCAACTTGCCCTCCCAAATTTGCTTGGCATAATCGCCCTGGCCAAATTCGATACCAAGAATTTTAATTTTGGGCTGGGCCACTGGGAAGACATCCGGAAGATCGAAGGCAGGATCTCCCTTCCCCATCCAGAAAGTTTCACACTTATTCTGATTAATCAAGGACCCAGAGGCCCTTGAGTAGTCCCTTAGCACCCGTGCCACAGTCTCCCCACTAGACACGACTACTGTGACATCGTCTGCATAAGCGGAGACCTTCAGGGCCCTCCCGGGAGACAGAGGAACCCCTGCTAATGCATCGCACTCTATCCGCCTTATGAGGGGATCAATGGCAAATACATAAAGCAAAGGGCTCAAAGGACAGCCCTGTCGGACCCCAGAAGAAACCCCAAAGCTCTCCCCGGACCAACCATTCACAAGTGGGAAACTCTCGGCCCCTTTATACAAAATCTTTAGTCAATTAACAAATTTACCCGGAAGACCGTACCTGTCAAGGAGCAACCAGAGATACTCGTGGTTTACCCTATCAAAAGCCTTTGACTGATCCAAAGTCAGCAGATACTTACCCCACTCGCAGATCCTGCACCGCTCTAGGACCTCCCGGATGCCAAGGACAGCGGAAAAGGTGCTGCGGCCCTTCACTGTGCAGTGCTGAGAGGGGGAAAGAAGCCTTTCTGCAAAAGGAAAAAGGCGGTTGAACATGACCTTTGCCAGAATCTTTCGGTCTGTATTGAGAAGAGCGATGGGGCGCCAGTTCTCAACCTTAGACTGGTCCAAACCCTTGGAGAGGAGAATAAGAGCTGAGTGTCTCATAGAGGGAGGGAGTAGGCCCTCTTCCAGGGTGCTATTGAATACCTCTGTGAGACGAGGGGCCAGGACATCAACAAACTGTTTATAAAATTCGGCTGTTAAACCGTCAGGCCCTGGAGACTTTTTGAGGCCTAAGCCTTCAATTGCCTTCCTGACCTCCTCAACTCCAATCTCACACTCCAATTCATCAAAAGAAATATTCTCATCTTGCAGAATAGGGGTCTCTTCCAGAAAGGAAGACATACTGGCCCGGGAGAGCCCCTGCCCCTTCAGGAGTTCAGCATAGTAGTTCTTAACAACTCTGAGAATACCAGGGACCGAAGTCTCTAGCACCCCAGCCTCGTTTTGCAAGCCGTGTATGGACTTGCGGGAAAACACTTCCCGGCAGTTTTGGTAAGGGTCGGGCGAGTGGTGCTTCCCGTAGTCCCTCTCTAAAACCAGGGAAGAGTACCTGTCATACTGATACTCCTTCATGAGGGCACGGACCCTGGCAACTTCCCCACCTTGGGCCCCATCAGAAACCAGTCTGTCTAACTTTCTCCTGAGAGATTGGTAGGCACGATCTTTATCAATTTGTATCTTGTTTGCTAGGCCTCGAAAGAGTCCTGCTGCCCTCTTTTTGACCATCTCCCACCACTCCGCCTTAGTGTTGCACAGATCTAATAAGGATTCCTGAGCCTGAAAGAACTCCCTGAAGGACTGATTTACACACTCCTCCCCCAGGAGGGCCGAATTCAGGCGCCAAAGACCCCTTCCCCTCTGAGGGGACTCTGAAACATTCAAGGACACACTCACCATACAGTGATCGGAGAACTCCACGGCTGTCACCTCAGGAGGAGACACTATGAAGTCCTGTTTAACAAAAAACCTGTCTATCCTACTTCTACATGTTCCTCTATAAAAAGTGAAACCCGTGCGGTCAGGGAAGTGGCGAATGTGCACATCCTCTAGGCCGGCCTGACTAACTATGCTATTCAGGTAAATGCTATCGTAGCCCAGCCGACCTGCGGCACCTCCCCTATCCATAGGCCTAGTCACGGTGTTAAAGTCACCGCCAAAAATTATCGGCCGGGCTGTAAAAAGAAAGGGCTTAATCCTGCTACACAGGTCCCTCCTCGCCTTTAGGGTCTGAGGACCGTACACATTAATAAGGCGAAGATTCTGCCCATTCAGCAGGACGTCTAAGACCATACATCTGCCCATCTCTACCTCAATCACCCGTTTGACTGTTACCTTACTGGTCTTAAAAAGGACCGCCACTCCGCTGTACATCTCGGCCGCAAGAGACCAGTAGGAAGGACCGTGCACCCATTCCTTCTTGGCCCTATGGAGCACCTGAAGATTGCATAATCTGGTCTCTTGCAAAAATAAAATGTCTGCCTCAACTCGGGAGAGAAAAAAAAAGGCCGTGTCTCTTGCACCTACAGACTTAACGCTCGCGACATTAATGGTCACGACGCGTATCGGAGGGGGAACAGCCATTTACAGGGTGATTAAGATGAGGAGGTTTCCACCCTCCTTTTTACCTTCCTATCATCGTCAGAGCATTCCCTCTTTGCAGAGAGACCAGATGGAAGCTTTTCAGCTTCAGCCGGACTTATGTCCTCAAATTCCGAAGAGGAAGAGTTGGCATTATCAGACCGTGCCAGCTCCCTGTTTAGTTCCTCCTCCTCCTCCAACTCTGCCCTCTCCCCCCAAGATAAAGGAGCAAATCTATTTACGGATAAAGGAAAGGGATCAGCCCCCTCCTTTGCATGGGCACCCTCTGCCCTTTCCTCTTTCTTCCTGTGATTCCCCCCACTCGAGTTGGTAGCCTTTTGTTTGGCCAAGGTGGCTTTCTGGGGTTCGCCTACTTTAACCCAATCCCCCAATGTGTTGTTAGCCACACTAGGCCGCTCAGAAGGGGGGGTCTCCTGAACTACCCTTTGGGACATTAGTGACCGTCCACTAGGTTGTCCTCTCCCCCTTCCCCGTGTTGCCCTAACGGATGTGAAGGACTGCAGGGCCCGGGAAGACTGTGGGGCCTGGGAAGACTGCAGGGCCCGGGAAGACTGTGGGGCCTGGGAAGACTGCAGGGCCCGGGAAGACTGTGGGGCCTGGGAAGACTGCAGGGCCCGGGAAGACTGCGGGGCCTGGGAAGACTGCGGGGCTCGGGAAGGCTGGGGGCCCTGGGGAGGCTGGGGGCCCTGGGAAGGCTGAGATGAATTATGGGGGATGAACGGGGGGTCAGGATCAGGCACAGGCTGAGTTTCCCCAACCACCTGACCCTGTGTGGCCTCGGACTCCAGCACCCCCATTTCCTTGCGGTATTCCTCATCAATGCTTTGCCACGACATAGGACAGGAACCGTACGCATGGCCGAGCTCTCCGCACAAGTTGCACCGGATACTTTTGGGACAGTGCTTTGCCACATGACCTACCCCAAGGCACATGGCGCATTTCAGTACATCGCAACTAATACTGAAATGCCTGGTGGAGCCGCACTTCCAACATTCCCTGGGCTGCCCGGGATAAAAGCAGCAGACTAAATCCCGGCCAATGTATGCGGAGCTGGGGATGTGCTGGGTGACATTGCCTACTGTGCGTAGGCGCACCTTAGCCTGCCAGCCCCCCGTCCATATCCCCCTGTACCCAAAGTCCCTCTCCAGCTCCCCTATCACATCCCCATACCTTCTGAGCCAGATCTTAAGGTCTGCGGGGGGGATGGACTCGTTCTCTATGAGAATGGTGACCTTGCAGACCCCAGGCCTAGACACGGGCACTGCCCGAAACCCCTCCCACATCCCTGTGGCATCCCTAAACTTTTCCCAGAACTCGTCCAACTCCTGGGGCCTCATGAAGCTGATGGTATAATCTTTGAAAACTTTGTTATGCACAAAACAATAAATATCATTTGCAGTGAAGCCCATATCACAGATCTTATCAACGACAATATTTCCCTCAGGCAAGGGACCCTCCCCCTCCCACTGCAACCGCACCACATTCCTGCGCCTCCCCGAGTCTGCGGGGTAGATCCTCCCACGTCGGGGGTAATTCCCCACTGCAGGTTTGTCACCCACACACGGCCCACTCACTGCCACCTTCGCCACATTCACACTGCCAGGCACTTTAGCCTTGCCACGGACAATATTAGCAAAGCTTTGGCCACTCACTCCCGCCACCTCATTCGCTGCACTCACACCCGCCGCTGTGGCATTAACTGCACCAGTTGGGTCATTCACCCCTGCACCCACAGCACTCGTACCTGCACCCACAGCTCTTGTACCTGCACCTACAGCACTCATACCTGCACCCACAGCTCTTGTACCTGCACCCACAGCACTCGTACCTGCACCCACAGCTCTTGTACCTGCACCCACAGCACTCGTACCTGCACCCACAGCTCTTGTACCCACAGCACTCATACCTGCACCCACAACACTTGTACCTGCACCCACAGCACTTGTACCCACAGTACTCATACCTGCACCCACAACACTTGTATCTGCACCCACATTCACCTCTTGCACAACAGCATTTGACCCTTGCACAGTTGGACCCGAGCCCCCCAACACTTTCCCCCCACACACATTTACACCCACAGAATTCACATTCCCAGTGCACTCACCAGCCTCAGGCAGTCGCTCACCGATCCCCTCACTGCAGTCACGCCCACGCACACTTGCACCATTGGAAATGGCAGCAGTTGGAATTGCTGAACTACAAGAGTCCGCTGCAGAGTCTTTTGCAGCCGCCTTCTTCCTGCCAGATTTAGGAGCAGGCTTGGTCTCCTTCTTCTTGTTTCCCTTTCGCTGTTCCTCCTGCTGCTCAGCGACTGCAGCTTTGCCTTTATGGTTCCGCTCCGAGTTGTTCCCATCACAACTGGCTTTTTCCTGCTCTGGGAGAGACACAGTAGTGGATGTAATGGCCTCTGGCTGCTGTGAGATGTCACCCTCAGGGCCCGCTTGTTGTTCTGCACCGATGTTTGCAGCAGTGTGGCAAACTGACTCCCTTTCAGCCATGTTCTGCGCCGGCTGCCCTGCATTCCTCCCAGATGGCAGATTCTCACTGTTCCCTGCTGCAGCCACATTGGCATTTGCTTTTTGTGCCCAACTGGCCAACGCAGCAGGGGCTGACTGCACCCCAACATCCTCAGCTGACTGAGGGGCAGCCTGGGAGACACCCATAGACATAGGCTGATTTTGGGGTGAGGGCAGGACAGGGAAATCAGATTCTGTGTAGACAAAGCTACTTACTTCCAGCTGCTGTTTCTTTTCCTTTGCTTTCACCTTTTCCTTGGGGTCAATATCTTCAATTTCTTCCAAAGAAAAGACCATTTTTTGCGGCCTCAGGGAGCAAGGAGACTCCACCTGCCTGATCTCCCTTAGGAGGCCCGGTGTACCTGAGGGGGTACCAGTGGGGGTACCAGTAGGACTGCCAGTGGGGGTCCCAGGGCTCTTTGGAACTGGCCGGTTTGGCTGGAGGGCCCCAGAGCTTTCAGGCTCCTCATCGCTGGACACCTCAGTAATGGCTCTGCTTCTCAGCGATGCCCTGTATTTCTCTTCCTGGCGCCTCTGCTCCATCTCCCGGAACCGCTCGGCATTATCAAACGATTCCTTTACCGCGCCGATTCCCTTGCCAAGGAAGTCCAGCTCCCGCTCCAGAGTGCGCTGCTTGTCACACAGGGCAGCAATCTCTACCTTCTTGCGGGGCCGGGCCAGGCTGTAGGCCTTAGCGCACTCGTACCTCTTGGTCTTTATTAGAGATTTCAGAGCCGCAAGCTCAGCCCTTTTCTCCTTAAACTTCTGAATTCCCTTGGCCAGATTTTCCTGGAATCCCGGTTCATGCGGCAGCATATCAGGGTTAAACCCCGCAACTTGCACTGGGGACTCCGCTTGGGGCCCCTCAGAAACTCCTCCTTCTGCAGAAGCACCCCGAGGCCTAGGTGACTCAGATGAGGCCTGAGGCTTTCCTGGATCAGCATCCTTGGGCGCACCACACCCTCCAGGGCTACAATTGCTCATGATTGAGCTCAACGAGCACCACACAAACTGCGATCAGCACCCAGCAGCACACACGGTCAGGTGAGCACTAGTGGGCGGTTCCTGCTGAATTGTGCTTAGTACAGGGGAATCCCTATGCGCCATAGTTTTATGGTATCTCTCTGTACAGGCTATGAGCAAACTTAGGGGGCTGTTCCTGCTGAATTGTGCTTAGTACAGGGGAATCCCTATGTGCCATAGTTTTATGGTATCTCTCTGTACAGGCTATGGGCAAACTTAGGGGGCTGTTCCTGCTGAATTGTGCTTAGTACAGGGGAATCCCTATGTGCCATAGTTTTATGGTATCTCTCTGTACAGGCTATGGGCAAACTTAGGGGGCTGTTCCTGCTGAATTGTGCTTAGTACAGGGGAATCCCTATGTGCCATAGTTTTATGGTATCTCTCTGTACAGGCTATGGGCAAACTTAGGGGGCTGTTCCTGCTGAATTGTGCTTAGTACAGGGGAATCCCTATGTGCCATAGTTTTATGGTATCTCTCTGTACAGGCTATGGGCAAACTTAGGGGGCTGTTCCTGCTGAATTGTGCTTAGTACAGGGGAATCCCTATGTGCCATAGTTTTATGGTATCTCTCTGTACAGGCTATGGGCAAACTTAGGGGGCTGTTCCTGCTGAATTGTGCTTAGTACAGGGGAATCCCTATGTGCCATAGTTTTATGGTATCTCTCTGTACAGACTATGGGCAAACTTAGGGGGCTGTTCCTGCTGAATTGTGCTTAGTACAGGGGAATCCCTATGTGCCATAGTTTTATGGTATCTCTCTGTACAGGCTATGAGCAAACTTAGGGGGCTGTTCCTGCTGAATTGTGCTTAGTACAGGGGAATCCCTATGTGCCATAGTTTTTTGGTATCTCTCTGTACAGGCTATGGGCAAACTTAGGGGGCTGTTCCTGCTGAATTGTGCTTAGTACAGGGGAATCCCTATGTGCCATAGTTTTATGGTATCTCTCTGTACAGGCTATGAGCAAACTTAGGGGGCTGTTCCTGCTGAATTGTATTTAGTACAGGGGAATCCCTATGTGCCATAGTTTTATGGTATCCCTCTGTACAGGCTATGAGCAAACTTAGGGGGCTGTTCCTGCTGAATTGTGCTTAGTACAGGGGAATCCCTATGTGCCATAGTTTTATGGTATCTCTCTGTACAGGCTATGAGCAAACTTAGAAGCAAACTTTTTGCATTAAAAAGCATGCAATAATAAAGTACAGATTCTTCAAAGTAATTTCACATGCGTTAATTTGCTCGCTGAAATAATACTAACGCATGATTCACAAATACTTAGGCGCGCTAAATATCGCAAAATGAACCCCTACTTGGGGCAGGCGGTAATTATAGAAAAGTACAGTTCATGAGCTTTTGGCAACACAATATGGACTTTGCAGTGGACTTTATTCAGTCTGTGTTGGCCCCAGAGTGATGCAGCCGCCAGTTTGCAGGGAAATGGGCATTTTCAGAACAGTAGTTTTCCGGAAGCAATGGTTATGTGCGTAATATCGTGCGCTATTATCGCAAGTGGCAAAATATATCACGTGCAGTGAGAAATAAGACACGCGCCTGGAATTAACGCAAGAAAAACCCAATAACGCAAAGATCATTGGGTCTTAATTATGATGCCTGTCCTTTTAGTGAATTGAGCGTTAAGTCGCAAAAAATAAGAAGCTCTAAAATTTTTAATGCATGCTATAAATAGCGCTCGTTTTATTGCCCTTTAGTGAATCAGCCCCATAGTGTTCTAGGCGGCACAAATGTGGCAAAGCTATTGCCAAAATGACTTTCCTTCTCCTTATATGCCACCGGTACCCATGCCCTGTACAATCAAGCTGGACATTGGCCCAATACCAGCCAATAGGGTTACAAGTTCAGCTAGAAAATCCACATACAATACCCACACGCACAGAGCAACGTGCTGATCGACCTCAGTGAGTGATGAACTTGTTTAATAGCAACGCAGTCCTTTTTACCCGAAGAATCGCTCGGAGCTTTAATATTTCAAAATCTGATTCCATCAATTAAAGCCTGATTGATTGGCCGAGCCTTCTCTCCGACTGCCGCCCCGCTGTTTCATCTGCTGGAAAACAAAATTATTTGCAAAGAATTTAATTTTGCCCTAATAAAAAAAAAAGTAGGTCTGTGCGGTGCTGCATGAGGAATCCACGCAATTCATCACAAGCCGGCGCTGATGGCAGAAGGCTAGATAGGTAATTAAGTGAGAGATTGGCGGAGAATGGGATATGAGAAGGCGCAGCCAGGACTCGGCGCCGCACCGCGAGCAGAATGGCGATGGCCGGACTCATAAAAACCCTAACAAGGAAGTTATTGGATAAGGGAGAAGCTATCAGAGCAGAGATTTGGATACTCACTAACTGTGTCCAACCATCACGAGAGAGAGGTCAGAGACTAAGCACCGGGAGATTAATTGCTGCCAATGTATAGGAGCCATTCATCTGGAAAATAGCCTCTTCCATATTTCATGGGGATTTCTCCTAACCTTCATTACAGAGAGTGGAGCCGAGGCAGGTTTTATGGCTCTCCGAGCGGTCGCTGGGAAAGAAAGGGAAATATTATTTTACTAGGCGTAGGGAAAAAAATGATGATTTCATTTCATTCCGCTTTTTTCTCGGCGTCTGCGTTTCCGGCGGCCTCGCAGCCAACGGGGGCCATAAAGCGACACTGCGGCAGGGCTAATAAGAATTGACTTCGAAAGTTACAAGGTTACGGAAGTTTTCTGCTTTGTTAAATTGGCCTGCAAGCGCTATCTGTCGCTTTATGTGTCTCCGAAGGCGGCCGTACGCTTGCTAGTCCTGTAGGCTCTCTGATTGGCACGTAGGGTCACAGTATAAACACCTTGGAATGGCTGCATTTATATTGGCCGACTGCCCAAGGGATCAAAACAGCAGCACAAATACAGTGTCATGATCTGCCACCCCCTTTGTCCCAGCTTTTTAACCCCCCTCCCCTACAAATAAGTAACACAGATGGGAAGAGAAGGTTGCAGTTGTTTATTAACATTAATCTTATAATAACTTGTAACAGAAGCTCAGGTAACACAAAAAAACAGTAGCAAAACAATACCAATATGCTCCCAACACTGAGTCTGGGCCTTCAGCCTAGTTCCTGCCTCCTCTTGAAGTCTTTGATTTGGACTTTCCACCTCCCCCCAGACCCCAGGGCCTACCTACAGTAGTTACCACCTCACCTTGCCCTCCGCCCATTCCACTGACCTTCTAAGGCCCAGAGTCAAGGCACCCCCACCAACTCCAAAACTACCTTTCAAAACACATCAGTAGGGCAGTTGGAAGGGCAGCCACTGTGCTCCTCACCTTTTTCATGCTCTGCATCAACTACCCAGGTACGTTGAGGTAGTTACCATCTCACTTTGCCCTCCGCCCATTCCACTGACCTCCTAAGGACCAGAGTCTAGGCACCTCCACCAACTCCAAAACCACTTTTCTAAACAATCAGTAGGGCAGTTGGAAGGGCAGCTATTGTGCTTCTTGTTGTTTTATGTTCTGCATTAACTACCCAGGTATGTTTTGGGCCTGCCCTTATGCCACTATACCTGGAAACCCCCCCAGACAATCATTGGCCAGCATAAGGGGGGCAGCCCTCCTACCACTGTCTTGCCCTATTTACCTCTGGTCTTCTATGGGTTATTGGTCACCGAGATGTGAAGAAGTCCAGAGGCTCCTCTTCATGCTAAAGTAGCATACACTAGAGATACTGTAGGTTGCAGTGGCAGATTATATTTACAAACAGGTCCAACTGAAGAAACTGCCTGATAGCCACAGTCAGTGTCGGACTGGGAACCCAGGGGCCCACCAGAAAACCTTAGACCCAAGGCCCGCTTTCCAAACTATTTTTCCTCCTTTCCTCACCCAACCTCTTTATTCACCTAGTCTCTTTTATTTACATACTAGCATCTATTCCTCCATCTATACCCTCTTGCTTCCCATTGAGAAATAGGGAATGACTATGAAACAGGCCAAATGGTCAGGAGCAGGAAGGCCCACTGACACCTGGGCCCACCGGGAGTTTTCCTGGTATCCTGGTGGGCCAGTCCGACACTGGCCACAGTAGTAGAGTAATATAAAGTTCCTAAAACTTGCTCTTTAATAAGATTAATTAGGTTAACATGCTATGGTTAACAACTTTCCTCACCAGAAAAACCCAACCACATTGCTAGTGTGAACAAAATCATGGCCAAGAAAACCCACCATCCCTTCTTTTTCTTTCAAATTCAAGCTTCTTGAACTTGAATTCTCCAGACTTATCAGTTGGAAAAATCTTGAGATAAAACCTGTCGAAGCCCCATAGAAGTCAACAGGAGGTGTATTGTCAACTCAAACAATTTTAGGTTCAAGTTTGGTGGGATTTTTACAAACAGTCTTTCCGATTTGAGTTGTTTCACGAATATGTGTAAATAAATCGACTTTTGAAAAAACTGAAATTTGAAAATGAATAATCCACCCTCAAGATGCCCTTGCCCAAGCTTGCCCAGCTGCCTATCCCTATATACTAAATATTCGCACCTACATTGTGTTTGTGCCACGTGTTCCATGTTATCTGGTATAAAAGCCTGTTGGATGTTCCTACATATTCAGATTCCTCTCCCGTGAGTCCCTTTGAGCTCTACATGAGCGTTTGGGCTTTTCTTTAGTAGAATGACATCAATGCACAATCACCTTGTTCTCCTCGGTGATGGCGGTGGCATCTGAATTAATAGAACAGTGTTTGGCTTTGTATCGAGCGCATTCTGAAACCTTTATCATTTCCAATTTATTTCCTAACAATCACCATTCTGTAACGAACAATGTTTATTCAAATTACCCCTCTAATGAATGAAAACACAAACTCACAGCGATGGTTTCCTGCTGCGACGCCTGAATGGATGCTCCGTCGCTCGGAAGAGGCTGCTCGAATTTTTATTTTTCTAAAAGAAGCGTTCAAAGGGCAAAACATTTAGGAACAATTTTCTCTTCATCTTCTCTGTTCAATGTAAGAGATGGTGAAACCCGCTGTGTCTGGCTCTGCTGTTTTCTGTTTAGATTCCAAGGTGGTCTTTCTCCAGTCAAAGAGAAAACTGGGGAGCCTACTGCAGATGTATAAAATCCTGATGGATATTGAGCAGTTTGATATTTTCCCCATTTATCAAAACTTTCCAGAATGTCAGGAACATTTGATAATGAATTGACACATGACTGGGGCAATGTCAACCTTGGCCACCCCACCAACTTGTAACCCTACAGTCCTTTCCCTGCCTTGCATCTCCAACGTTATCTGAACCCCATGCTATCCAGCAACGCAACCAAAAATATTACAATAAACATACCATAATTAGTAACTATAAAGTTCTATAAACAAATGTGGTGCAGTCCCCTGCTGACCAAGCTTGCTTGCAGACCACCTATCTATCAAAACCCAATACTTACCATCCAAATCACAACATAACCACATAAGGAGAAGCCCACCCCCTACTGTGACTATGTAACCTCAACCCAGGTAAACCACCTCCACCATCTCATCCAAACCTTCCATCCAAACCTCAAGTTTGCCTTTTGGTTTTATATGAATGCCACATATCTACGGATTTAGCACTGCCTATTCCATATACTTGGAATATCCTAGATAGATTTCATTGTTGATCTCTGTGGGGATAAGAGTTGATATTATCTTCAGACATTAAGAATCAAATTAACCATTTGCCCTTTTTATACAAGACAGCACTTTATTTGCTTTAGTAGCCACTGAATGGCACTGCCTGGAATTAGACAACTTGTTATCAACAAAAACCCCCAGATCCTTCTCCATTAAGGATCCCACCAATACACTACCATTTACTGTATAACTTGCTGCCCAGTTTTCCAATTTAATCAAAACGCTCTGCAAAGCGGCAGCATCCTGCATGGAACTTATAGTTTTGTGTCGTCAGCAAAAATAGAAACAGTACTGTCTATGCCCCCCTGCAGGTCATTAATAAACAAGTTAAAAAGCAAAGGCCCAAGGACTGACCCCTGTGGTACCCACTAACCACATTGGTCCAATTAGACCCCCCCCCCACTCTGTGTAATCTATCCTTCAGCCAGTTTTCTATCCAATTACAAATATTATGTTCCAGGCCAATATTCCTCAATTTTATCATAACTTTGTGAGGAACTGTATCAAATGCTTTAGCAAAGTCCAAGTAGATCCCATCCACTGCCATTCCAGAGTCAAGGTTTCTGCTCACCTCCTTATAAAAGGCAATAAAAAGTGATGGGGCCCCCCTTGGTTCATACAAGGTTGAAACTATATGAAACCATGGCTTTAATAGTGGGATATATGACTGTAAATGATCATTCGCCTTTTGATTTCACCCTAAATGGCCTCCCACTTCCAGTGCTTTGGGTCCCCTGCTCAGGGGTAGCCCCACAGTTAGGAAACCACTGATTTACAGACTTGTTATTCTAGATATCATCTGGTTCTATGTCTGTTCGGCACTGATATTTCCCTGTCTATGTTGCACAGAGAGTTAATGTCACAGCTATCTGCAGAAATACTTTGCTTGACAGACGACGCCGGCGTCTCCGAGAGCTTTCTGAGGAAATAATATTTGCAGAAACAAAGATAACTTGCTGACTCGGTATTAGTCCATTTCTGGAAATGTATTCACAAATCTATATTCCCTGTTGCCTAATTGTACGTGAGTAGGCTCAGCACAGGAGCTGAAGAATAGCTCGCAGATTAAAAGTGAAATCATTCCCAAGCACGAGAGTTATTGAAGAAAAAATGGGTTTCATGTAGGGCTGGAAACAAGGATATATATTTTTCTGCCTCTAATAGTCTGCGTGGATGGCTTTATTATGAAGAAGGGCTCTACAGGAACGATTTGACTTTAAAGTGCTAGTGGTGTGAACTCCACTTAACTATCCAAAGAGTAAGTACCGCAGTCTAAAGAATGTAAGGGGAAAATGCATACTAGAGCTGAAGATCTGGATGGTTCATACTAATCAATAAAGATCAACTAGAGAGGCATCAAAAACACAGCTGGTGAGGAACAGTGCTGGAAATTAGAGGTTCAACGGCACAGACAATAGTTCAAATAGTATAGTCATCTTCCCAATAGGTTACTAGATGTCTGTCTTTGTGGAGATGATGGTCAATAATTCCATGTATTGTTGTTGGAATCATGTATATTGCAAATATAATTCTAAAGAAGAAGCCAAACCCTTTCAACTCAGGTTCTGCATTAGAATAAATGCCATAATTCTGCTATACACAAACCAGTTATTGGAAGCTCATATATTGTCTAGAAAAGGGGTGTCCAACCTTTTGCACCAGTTTAAATATAAAAACAAGTGGTGGAGCAACATAAGCTTCAAAAATAAGTTGTGATTGGTAGCCCCATGTGGACTTTCAGACTACAGGAGGCTCTGTTTGGCAGTACACATGGTTTTATGCCTCAAAAATGTGCCTTCAAGCCAGAAATTCAAAAACGCACCAGCTGGGGGCAACATCCAATGGGTTTGTGAGCAACATGTTGCCTGTGAGCCACTGGTTGGGGATCACTGGCCTAGAGTGACCTCCTTTGGTAGGGCAAGATTGTCCCACCTTGGAAACCAAATACTCAGTGTGTACTTTTGACAGTCAGTTTACCTTAAAGGGCATCTAAACACTTTATACGCTAGAATCAAACATTATGGGGGAGGAACAACAGCTTTTTAGTGGTTCTGTGAACAACTGGGTTTAAAGTTTCCAGCTCCAGTTGCAAGAATACAAAAAACATGAAGTGTAATTGAACAACAGTGTTTAGATCCCCTTTAATCCACAGAGGCACTATTGCTTTCAAGGTGGGATCTACTCTCAATCACTAATTGGTATATACAGTACCTGTGTACAGTCCCCATAAGAACCCATTAGAACTCTAGGCTCCTGTACCACCAGGAAATCCATGTTCTCCCTATTACTTATTGTCCAAGTCAATAGAAAGTGATCCATAGTAGTAAGCAAAGTATTTATATCACTACTCCTATTACTCAGTGTTTCACAGTTCTTCTTATTATTTTCCAAATCATATATCATTAGTGATGAGCAAATTTTTTCGCCAGGCATGGATTCGCAGCAAATTTTAGCATTTCGCCATTGGTGAATTGTTTTGCGAAACTTCCGGAAAAATTTGCAGCGGAGAAATTCGTCACGTGGAATTTTTTGTCACGGGTCAAAATTGGGTGTGGTCGCATAAAAAAAGGGCGGTCGGGTCAAAAAGTTGGTCACTGCAAAAAAGCGCAGACGACAAAAAATATAGACGCGGGCAACAAAAAAGATGCAGGCGACAAAAATAATGCGCAACTGGGGAGGTATATATGGAAGAAGTAGAGCAAAGTGTTAAGGGGGGGGGTAGAAAGAAAAGAGGGGGTTGTCAGTTGGGGGAACCCAAGATTTTCCAGAAGCCCCCTTGCCAAAGGTGAACACACCTCTTTATGGAAGCCCCCCCTTACTGCTAGGTCAATGGGTTGTAGGATACGGAAGGAATTGGAGAAGGAATGATATGAGTGATGGGAAGGCAACCAAAGTGCAATCACTGAATTCAACAGAACCAGTACCAAGCCCTCAACTAAAAAATATGTAGTAATATTTGGAGTCCTTAAAGTAATGGTGGCCATACCAGCAAATCTTTTTCCCCCCTTGGGTGGGCAATATTGTGCTAATGCGATCGTTTGGCCCTAGGGCATTGAAATGAAGGGGATAGAATAAGTCCAGGTGAGGACCTCATCAATGAGGTGATGCAGCCACCGATTCAAGCTGTTGATTCAACAGCTGGCCAGATATCGGTTGGGGAGGCCTGATGGAGGTCCCCATACATGGGCAGATAGGTTGCTGAGTCAGTCTTAAGGACCCAAATAGGCCAAATGGTGACCCATGTATGGCCTTATGGCCAACACAAGAATAGCCAGGCTGGTTCCCACTAATGGGTCACAAGGTATAAAGTTTTGTATAGTGGGTGCCTTGTATGTTATTATTTCTATTGAGGCAAATGAAGAGGAGGGCTGGGTCCTTCTCAGTCTGGGTGACTTGTGGCCCAGCGTCATGGAAGCTCTTTTGTTTTATTCTGTATATAATTTCTGTAACTGAATCTGTATCCCGGCCTTGGTGCAATGTTCTCTGTAACTGTATCTGATGCAGCTGAGTGTGTGATTCTGTTCCCTTCATTTACCCAATGGTAATTTCATATCAGAAGGTCACTAGGAATGTTATGCACAGGATAATTCTATCAAATCAGGTTCTCTCCAATGCTCAGTCTTATTAGGCTTGCAGTAATTTCATTATTGTTTCAGCACAATCAATAGGGAAAGTGGATTTCAGCGACACAGAACTCTGCGCTCGCGTCCTAGAAGGAAAAAACTGATGAAAGTAAAATAGAATTCTCTCTCGGCGCCCGGAACTCTACATCAAATGATTTGTCATTACAACGTTATTACAATGCTTTGCTTAGAAATCAAAGTTCTGCAAATAAATGGGCTGAAGAACAAGAGAACATTAGAGAGAACAAGAATCCAAAGGGGTTGTACAAGATTTTGGTCATTGGAGTATATAAGACTCTAATGAGGTGTATGTGGCACCGCAGGGCTTTGTTTAATGCCTCAGCACTAAGACTCACCAGTATAAATGGAGGGGAATTAGCAAATTCCCCTCTATTTATACTGTTTAGCAACAGTTGCCAAGCTAAAACCCAACAGGGAAAGCAGGGTAAGTCATGGATGCCTCATTCAAAGGTGAGTGAGAATCCAATACTCTTTCATAGCTAAGAGTGTCCTTGGTTACACATGGCTCTACCAAGTCATTGCAGAACACATTGACACTGTAGATGAGGCCTACAAACTGTAATGAAGGAGATCCAATAGCTGAAGGCCATGATTAGGGAGATGACATTTCAGATGGAAGAGGCTTTATTGATAAAGGATGAGTTGACTTTGCTTGGTCCAGTGGTAGCAACTGAATGACTGACTATTGAGCAGGATTCTCTTGTATTGGTCAATATTTGGATGAAATCCATATGCCTGATATATATGTACCCATCTACTGTGCCATAACAACTGCCTGTTCGTAGCCTTCCCCCCAAAAACCCTTCTTCTCCTGTGCATTTGAACAAGTTGTTCAAGAATCTGTTTGACTGTATTTAATGGCTGACTGGTTTCCTATCAATGAAAGCCACCGAAGCCTAAATGCCCAGTTCCGCTCTGCTGTGTGATCCCCCAAGCAGAGATTTCTGAGAATCAAGTACATGACTAGAAGTGTGAACTGTTGTGAAACCTCTGGGGTAAGGATGTCAAAGCGCCTTTGTAAGTTTGCACCTTGACCCCTTACCCCGGATATGGATCATACTTTCTTACACCTGTCAGTTTTAGCCAACACCTAACTGAATAAGTTCAATGGGACCATTGTGATTGGCTGTCTGTGACTGTACTACCCCCAAGGGTTTAAATACCGGGGAATTCCCTACCATTCAGTAGAACTGGAGAAGCCACTTGGATGAGGGTGAAACATCAAGAAAAACTCAGAAAAGTCCAGTTGCTTTAGATTTAATTCAAATAGATACTGTATATCATGGGATGGATGAATAGGAAGAACCTTCATAGACAACATATGCATATATGTCAATATTGATATTATATCATAATAAAACAGATTTGTAAAATGGCATTGCTGTCAAAACTCCCAGCAACAATGAAACCAAAGCTCTTAGCATGTTTTATGTTTCTCTAAATTACAGAACCTTATTGGCCATAGACTTCTTAAGATGTTGAATCTAACCTAGTTATGTCAGTAGAAGGCAGATAAATAGACCTGACTGTTGTGTTTACTGGAAGGCTACTGTCTACACAATGGACCCAATGGCCTCCTTTTCATAGCTACGTTAGGTTGGCTTTCTCATGTACTTCTGGAAGCCAAGCCCGAAGGTCAATTAGAGTTAGATTTGGGATGAACACATTTTCTATCCTAGATATTCTTGGAAACATGGCTAAATGGTCCATACAGAAGTACTTTTCTTTATCTGTATCTAAGCAAGACCCTCAACAAATGTTGGGACTAAGACATTCACAAAATAGAGGGGGGGAGATACACCATGAAAATGTAAGTGGGTGCTGTTTATTATGTTGAATCTAACCTAAAGTAGTGTATGTCAGTAGAAGGCAGATAAATAGACCTGACTGTTGTGTTTACTGGAAGGCTACTGTCTACACAATGGACCCAATGGTCCCCTTTTCATAGCTAGGTGGGGCTAGCCTCAAGCCCAGTTAGGGTTAGGTTTTGGGAGAATGACCATTGGCTCTCTCATGTACTTCTGGAAGCCAAGCCCGAAGGTCAATTAGTGTTAGATTTGGGATTTACACATTTTCTATCCTAGATATTCTTGGAAACATGGCTAAATGGCCCACACAGAAGTACTTTTCTTTATCTGTATCTAAGCAAGACCCTCAACAAATGTTGGGATAAGACATTCACAAAATAGAGGGGGGAGATACACCATGAAAATGTAAGTGGGTGCTGTTTATTATGTTGAATCTAACCTAAAGTAGTGTTTGTCAGGAGAAGGCAGATAAATAGACCTGACTGCTGTGTTTACTGGAAGGCTACTGTCTACACAATGGACCCAATGGTCCCCTTTTCATACAGTAGCCAGGTGGGGCTAGCCTTAAACCCAGTTAGGGTTAGGTTTGGGGAGAATGACCATTGTCTCTCTCAGGTACTTCTGGAAGCCAAGCCTGAAGGTCAATTAGAGTTAGATTTGGGATGAACACATTTTCTATCCTAGATATTCTTGGAAACATGGCTAAATGGCCCATATAGAAGTACTTTTCTTTATCTGTATCTAAGCGGGACCATGAACAAATGTTGGATCTAAAACATTAACAAAATAAGGGAAGAAACACCATGAAAATGTAAGTGGGTGCTATTTATTATGTTGAATTTAACCTAAAGTAGTGTATGTCAGGAGAAGGCAGCTAAATAGACCTGACTGTTGTGTTTACTGGAAGGCTACTATCTACACAATGGAATCAATGGTCCCCTTTTCATAGCTAGGTGGGGGTAGCCTCAAGCCCAGTTAGGGTTAAGTTTTGGGAGAATGACCATTGGCTCTCTCATGTACTTCTGGAAGCCAAGCCTGAAGGTCAATTAGAGCTAGATTTGGGATGAACACATTTTCTATCCTAGATATTCTTGGAAACATGGCTAAATGGCCCATATAGAAGTACTTTTCTTTATCTGTATCTAAGCAAGACCCTCAACAAATGTTGGGACTAAGACATTCACAAAATAAGGGGAGAAAACTCCTAGCAACAATGAAACCAAAGTTCTTAGCATGTTTTATGTTTCTCTAAATTACAGAACCTTATTGGCCATAGGCTTCTTAAGATGTTGACTCTTACCTAAAGTAGTCTACCCAATGGAGCACATGGTCCCATTTTCATAGCTAGATGGGGCTAGCCTCAAACCCAGTTAGAGTTAGGTTTGGGGAGAATGACCATTGGCTCTCTCATGTACTTCTGGAAGCCAAGCCTGAAGGTCTTTTAGAGTTAGATTTGGGGTGAACACATTTTCTATCCTAGATATTCTTGGAAACATGGCTAAATGGCCCAAACAGAAGTACTTTTCTTTATCTGTATCTAAGCAAGACCTTCAACAAATGTTGGGACTAAGACATTCACCAAATAGGGGGAGAAAGCACATTTAATTTTCAGTGGGTGTTATTTATTGTTATAGCCCTACATCCTAATTAAATAATGAAGTGCCATAGCCCATAGGGAATCATTCATGCCTTCTCCCTTTCTTTTTTGGACTGCACTGGGTTTGGAGCAGCTGGGGATAGAGCTGTATAAGTAAGTGGCATTCAAAAGTCTGATTGTGCTGGATGCAGATCTATAACTTGGGCTTGACCCACTTACTAATGTATTTTCTAATGAGAATACAAGGTATTTTTAAATATTTAATCAGTATGAATTAGAATCTTGTCTACCCTGTTAGAACAATTGCATTGGCTTCCCCGAGACTATGGCTTTTGATTCCCTGCCGAATGACTGATTTAGATGAGATCCACGATGGCAAAGCGGCCGAATGCATGAGCTCTGGTGATAAAGGGGCAATCACGGAATCAGAGCTGATGACACGGAGCAGTGATAGATCGCTGATGGAACTGAGGAGCTGAATAATGGGGGTTTTAGTCTGCGGTGACGCCTGGCCTTTGGGAAGATGTCTCTTCTTGATTATTATTTATGAAATGTCTATAAAAGAGATTTTCAATCCTTGCCAAACAAAAACGCTCAATCCCACATAACCTCGCGTTGATGGTGAGTTATTGGTGCATAACGAAGATTTGATATTGTTTATAGCCGGAAATAAAACACCGTTATACTAAAATGCAAAGTGATCCATGGCCTCTCCAAACTTTTTTGTCATTATTGACTTTTCTGAAAAACATATTTTATGGGCAGGAAAGCAGAAAATCGCAGGAGGAACAGAGAGAAAAAAGACCTGGGTCTAGGTTTGTCCTTTGTGAGATTTTCCATGGTTAGTTAGGCACAAACGGGTTCTATGTAATTATATTGTATGTCAGGGAAACACGCATTATGTAATTACGTCTACCGACGGGAAAATGTTAGATTATAAACCTAATTATTGCTCTAATCACAGGTACCGCTTCTCATTGGGGCTTTCTTGTTGAATGAGCAGAAGACTATTTGGGTGGCTATTAGAGACATTTGTATATTATTATTTATACAGCGCTATTTGTATACACAGGACTGTACATTCAAACAATACATTAATAGTGAACAATACAATAATGCAGCTCATATTGCTATGTTCGATGTATATATGTATATTTGAGATTAAGGGTTAAGGGGAAGAACAGGAAGAAGGTCCCTGTGCCACACAGCTCACAACCTAAGGCAGATTTTTTCAGTTCCAGCTCTCCTATGAAGGTCCAACCTTTGGTCAGGGTTCCCATTAGCTCACAACAAGGGAAAAGAAATAGGAAACAATGGTTTATCAGTCATTTAGGTATAGTTCCAAGAATATATAGTATAAAATATAAGTTCCCCCCAAATTCCATCCCAAGGCCTTCAAGCTGGGCTGTCAAGTGTATCTAGGAGAACAAACAGCCTTTCTCCCCAAATCCCATCTTACCTGCACTTTAGTCTGAGTCAGGGCTCCCATTAGCTCACAACAAGGCAAAACATATAGGAAACAATGGTTTATAAGTCAATTAGGCATAGTTTCAAGAATATCTGGTGCAAAATACAAGTTTTCCCCAAATTTCCATCCCAGTAGGCTGTCAAGCTGGGCTTCCAGGTGTATCTAGGAGAACAAACAGCCTTTCTCCCCAAATCCCATCTTAACTTTACTTTAGTCTGAGTCAGGGCTCCCATTAGCTCACAACAAGGCAAAACATATAGGAAACAATGGTTTATAAATCAATTAGGCATAGTTTCAAAAATATCTGGTACAAAATACAAGTTTTCCCCAGATTTCCCTCCCAGTAGGCTGTCAAGCTGGGCTTCCAGGTGTATCTAGGAGAACAAACAGTCTTTCTCCCCAAATCCCATCTTAACTGCACTTTAGGCTGAACCTCTCTGGCATTGCCCCTCCTAGGGACTAGTTTAGGAACAGCTATTCACAAGAACAAAAGTTAGAAAAGCTTGTTGTCACGCTAAGAGTAATGTGTCAGTAAAAATAAGCAGGAACAATGTTTCCCATCACTGATCATTGGAAGATCTTTTGTGTTGTATTTATATTCACACTACAAGTCTGGATTGCATCAAATCAGTTGCAGTTGCATCAAAAAAGTCACGTGGTAGAGATGTATTTTCCACATTCAAACTATTTTATTTTTGGAGCTCTTTTAAACAGTTACGTTTGTAAGAATGAATGCAACAAAGTGATTTCTGTTTTTCTTGAATTAACGTGACCAAGTATTTCTTGAGTTTAATCTCAATTTTTTTGAATTTTGGAAAAAAAAACCCCTCAAATTTAGATCAACGTCCCTTGGAATCGCTAAGTTTGGGCGCTAGGGGAATTAACTAAAAGCGTCATGGAAGGGCGTCTGTACAACAAGAAACACACCTTCATTTCTCTCATTTTTGCCTTCATTACAGTACAAAAAGGATAAAAGATGGTTGCATTTTAAAAAGTTCTCCTTGCCCTGTTCTGAGAAACTTTCCCTACTTCATTTGATTGATTTTATCGTGGACTTTAAACAGATTTAGATATTCAGCCGGAGCGGAGGGAGAAGTTCTGATTGCTACGCTCGGCGTGCTCTCCACTCTTCTAGAGTCTTCATGGAAACATTTTGACCTTCTTTCAAGAACCTGATTTTGTCCTTCAGACTTGGGACTTGAGAAAGACACTTGATGAATCGCGCCTCAGAGCCAGTCGCGCCGGCCATCACCGAGCGCAGTCATTTAGCCCGAGCTGAGATGATATAAATAAGGGACGTTAAAGGATGCTGGCGGCTCCTGTAGGGCCTGTGCGGTGCATTGAGTAGAAATGTCTCCAAGAGGGCAGTCGCTTGGCATGTTTTGATGGATGGAACCCACTCAACCATTGTAGATTTGAAAATAAAGAAATGTTGCCCATTTATTGCATTTTTTGTATCTTTTCAAGTATTTTGCACGCTTGAGGATAAGGGAAGATGCCAGAGGCATGAAATAATGCAATACGTTTCTAACGGGAAGTTGACAGTTATGGTTGATCTATTTGCTTCCAAACATTAAACGTAATGCATCTCACGCCTACAGATGGTACCCCACTTGATAGTTCATTCATCATCTTTGAAATTGGAAAGTCTGCGGCAAATAAAAGGAAGGGCTGTTTTGGTGATGTTACAGAACAATAGCTTTGTGTCAACAAAATATAACAAAGAGAATATATCACAGCAACTAAAAAATACAATGATTTCAGCTTAAATGATAAGGAAATGACTGGGTCTTTGGGAAGAGTTCTTTTCTTTCTTTCTCTCTCTTCTTGGCCCCCCTATACTCCTGCACCCCCAAACCTCGGGGATAATGATCTGTATCTCACACATATATTGATATTGTACATCAGTCAGGGACCCCACTGGCCCCCCTATACTCCTGCACCCCCAAACCTTGGGGATAATGATCTGTATCTCACACATATATTGATATTGTACATCAGTCAGGGACCCCACTGACCCCCCTATACTCCTGCACCCCCAAACCTCGGGGATAATGATCTGTATCTCACACATATATTGATATTGTACATCAGTCAGGGACCCCACTGGCCCCCCTATACTCCTGCACCCCCAAACCTCGGGGATAATGATCTGTATCTCACACATATATTGATAATGTACATCAGTCAGGAACCCCACTGACCCCCCTATACTCCTGCACCCCCAAACCTTGGGGATAATGATCTGTATCTCACACATATATTGATATTGTACATCAGTCAGGGACCCCACTGGCCCCCCTATACTCCTGCACCCCCAAACCTTGGGGATAATGATCTGTATCTCACACATATATTGATATTGTACATCAGTCAGGGACCCCGCTGGCCCCCCTATACTCCTGCACCCCCAAACCTTGGGGATAATGATCTGTATCTCACACATATATTGATATTGTACATCAGTCAGGGACCCCGCTGGCCCCCCTATACTCCTGCACCCCCAAACCTTGGGGATAATGATCTGTATCTCACACATATATTGATATTGTACATCAGTCAGGGACCCCACTGGCCCCCCTATACTCCTGCACCCCCAAACCTTGGGGATAATGATCTGTATCTCACACATATATTGATATTGTACATCAGTCAGGGACCCCACTGGCCCCCCTATACTCCTGCACCCCCAAACCTTGGGGATAATGATCTGTATCTCACACATATATTGATATTGTACATCAGTCAGGGACCCCACTGGCCCCCCTATACTCCTGCACCCCCAAACCTTGGGGATAAAGATCTGTATCTCACACATATATTGATATTGTACATCAGTCAGGGTCCCCACTGGCCCCCCTATACTCCTGCACCCCCAAACCTTGGGCCAGATATTTACTAGGGGGGCAGTCTGGCTGGACCCAAACATGGGCAGGTAGGCTGCAAATAAAAGGAAATAGAAAAGTTGTTATATACCCGGGAATAGATCTCCCCGTACAACGAGTGCCACTAAGATTAACAGGAAGCGAGCGGAAAGGTTTGTTTCCAAAGCTTAAACCTCTATAACCAACCAATAGTAGCGCTGTATATCACCCCCCCCCCAGACTCCTTGCCTGTAATTACTAGAGGGGCCGGCGGATGGTTCAGTTACAGGTTTTGTTAATAATCCAACACTTCTTGTGAAGATAATGGAACTCTTCATTAGCTAAACTCTATAATTAGCACCGCAAAGCTACAAATGGCGGAGGGGAACCAGGAACGGCGTAATTACACTGGTATTGATAAGCAATTTGGGGAAAAATCATTCCAATGGCATCATCATACTCTTCGTTAAACCTGAGAGGAATACAATACTTTTCTTTCTAATTTGAGTCAAGTTTAGTGCGAATCGACAGTTGCACTACTGCAAGGCACTCACCATCTGTCAGCCGGCCGACTGGCGCTCAAACAATGTTTTTAATAGCGAGTAGAATGGGGTTTTGTTTCACCTTTCAAAAAGTTACCCTTTGGGTCAAGATTGTTCTAATTCTGCGACATGTGACCTCAACCCAAATGCCGCTCGTTGGTAGCGATGTGCAATTTTTTTTTTAAAAAAAAGTCACAGAGACAAAAAAGTTGCCGCAAGAAAATCCCAATTGACTTTAATCGATTTGTGCGAGAAAAAACCATCCATTGACCTTAATGTATTTGGAGAAGAAAAAAAGTTTGGTGTAAAAAATTTCACCGTCGTAAAAAAAAGTCACCCATTGACTTCAATTCATTTTGCTCATTTTTCAGCAGTTTGGCAAATTCTTCAGCAAGTGAAATGG